>NW_019744410.1:357645-361439 GCF_002891405.2 Cryptotermes secundus
GGGAAAAGCACGAAATCTACAGTTTAAATTCAGTTCATATGTAATAAGTTCATTTTGCTGCCGCTACTACCACCACCACCCCCAAACAACAACAACAACGATGCGTAAATAAACACATTTACAGTTTCAAGCAATAAAGAGTTGTGGCTGAAGGATGGTTCGCTCCTATGACCATCTACGCGCAAACCCAGCACTATAACATATGCGCAGAATTACATTTTGTTGTGGTATTATGAACTTATATTACCGAATACAGACACAAGGATTGTACGGCTGGTATCAGTCCTTATGAAATCTGCGTGGCGCTCTTTGTCTTTCCGAAATGTAAATGTATTCGCTTCCAGTAGCATTTGTTTGAATTGCCCTTCCGGTAATTGTTCGCCATAATATCCAGAACAAGGCGTAAACAAAAATTTTTAAGCAAAACATTTGCAAGGGAACCGGTTCTTTTATTTTTACTAAGCAACAAAGTGCACGTTCCTAAATTTCAGTCCTGATAAATATGTAGAGATACGCATTATATGGGCTTTTCCTCTCTTAAACAAGCCTGAAGGTACATTTTGGAATTTCGAAACTTTGGTGTATGGAGTAATTTACTGTATCTTTTGTGAAAGTTCTTTCTGATGTTTGGATTACCTCTTTATAGATTTTGATCTGAAAGCGTTCAGATATAGACTACAAGTATGTCAATAAATTAATGAATGGATTGTAACATATTTCAGACAAAATATGTACCCAGTAATGATCGTGATACGAAGTGCATTTCATTCATAGACGTCCAGCGGTCTAATGGCCAGTGCTGCAGTCCCGGTAATTACTCAGTCCAGTCTCCTCTGTTGTCGGTCAGTCGGTCAGTCCGTCGGTGTCATCATTCAATACGGCTATGAGTTCAGACCAGTCAGCTAATTTACACTGTGCAGTTCTTCAGTACACCACCGTTGTAAATTTAGCCAATCATTAATCCATTCGGGTTTTTTTTTTAGTGGAGTGGGACTAAGGACCGCCTCTGCGATATAGTGGTCAGTTCCTGGCTACAGACTCAGAGGTCCCGGGTTGGATTCCCGGCGGTACCAGATTTTCTGAGAAGTAGTGGGTCTGGAACGGGGTCCACTCAGTTTCGTGAGGATACCTGAGGAGTTACTTGAATGGAAAAGTAGCGGCTCCGGGGATTCGTTGCGCTGACCACGCGACATTGTCCAACCTCAAAAGTTGGCACTAACTTCGCCGACAAGCGGCGGTCGCTAGGTCGGTATAGTTCGCTTGCGGATTAAAGCCAGGGAGTTGTTTTGTTAGTTTAGGGGTGGGACTAAGTCCACTTGGTACTGCAGCCACTTCTGCCCTATTTGTACCAGCCCTAGATGATAGATGAGGGTGATTGTGGAGCAATTTGTGGAATGAAGATTGGTGGGGGAAACCGAAGTACTCGGAGAAAACATGCCCGAGCGCCACTTTGTCCACCACAAATCCGACATGACCAGACCCGGGCTCGAACCCGAGCCACCGCGTTGCGTAGCCAGCGACTAACCGCTTGAGCTATGGTTCAGTCACTCCCGTCTAGTGGCCTGTTATTTCTGAGAAACTCGCTGGCACAATCTCACCCACACGGCACACCGGCCTTGCTGCTGTGTGGGCGTCCAATTCATTACTCCGCCAGCGAGTTCCCTTGAAGGGGTCCACATTACGATGACTGCTAATCTCGTATGTTCTTCTGTGATTGCAAGTAGTCGGGGGAAGGGGGCGGAAATAATTTCGTCTGATTTCAGCAGTCAGATCCACGTTCTGGCTGGAGTAGACAGGCTTCTAAAGACTTGGGCTTTGGACAACTTACTGGTAGTTTTTATTTTGTGTGTTTAGTATCATGGGACCATAGACTGAGGGTGTTTGAGAACAGGGTGTTGAGGAGAATATTTGGACCGAAGAGGGATGAAGTGACAGGAGGTTGGAGAAAACTGCATAATGAGTAGCTTCATAACTTGTACTCTTCTCCAAGTATAATTAGATTGAACAAGTCAAGGAGGATGAGGTGGGCAGGGCATGTAGCACGAATGAGGGAGAAGAGGAATGCATATAGGATATTGGTGGGAAAGCCAGGAAGGAAAAAGACCACTGGGNCGTAGACCAAGGTGTAGGTGGGTGGACAATATTAAAATATCTTAGAGAGATGGGATGGATTGGATTGTTCTGGCTCAGGATAGGGACCAGTGGAGGGCTCTTGTGAACACGGTAATGAACCACTGGATAGCAATGAATCATGAATTGAAAGGAATGTGGAAGGAAGTGGTCGTGGCTTAATTTAAGATAGTATCCCTTCATTTTCTTGGAGGTACTGAGGAAAACAACAAAGAACCTTAGGATAATCGGTATCCCGGCTGGGATTCGAACTGGGCCATAGTTATTCATATTTATGTTATCAGTAACGTGAAAGTAAAATTATTATTTACGCAAAAACAACGCCGTGAAGACATGTAGTGAGGTTGGTAGATGTCAGTGCATTCTTAAACCTGGAGTCCCAGTCGGGGGCTAAATGGGCCTCTGGATGTGGTGTAAATATAAGAAATATATGCCGAGAATCGAACCCTTGTCTGTCATTTCCTTCACCGAGCGATTCCGGTGTGTAGACCGGAACATAACTTTACAGTACTCTGTAAGTACAGTAAGTAACTGTACTTTACAGTACAGTATAACTTTACATACTTTCGTGTGTATTAAATACGGGTATTTGTGGACTTTCTGCGACTACTTTACGATTATACATCAGCAGCTACAGTTGACCTCAATCCGGTTGACAAATTGGCCCCGTGATGTGTGCGGTTGTCACAGTTGCGATAGCAGTGACATGAAACTTCACTGTACGAAATTGGAGACTCTCCTGTATAGCAATGGACAGACCGCACAAATTGTCCTCATATCCTGCCGCTTAATGTGTCGCGTTGATCTGGTTTCTTGTTGGCCCGGTTTAAGGGGTAGGCCTTGTCTTAAACTTTCAGGTCTTGGCTTATTATGCACCTCACCACCACAACCACTCCTCCTCTTAGTTAGTTATTGGATAGAGTGGGTTTCCCCATGCACTTAGACCAGTATTGGTCCATTGTGCTTCCCTCTATGATATTCTACCAGTCTACCGATACTGGTGCTTACCATCAGTCTCGACCAAGCCAGCGAGTTCGGCCTCTACTGGCTTAGCGGTATCTATAATGCTTCCTCCATCTATCAGAGGCGTTAGAGACTACTGTTGGGCGGGAAATGTCCTTAAATTTGGCTCAGTGACCTCCTTAGGAGATATGAGGTTCTTTTACGTGCCGTAAAGCTACGACACGGGACTCACGGCTTAAAGTCCCTCCCGGAGGACTTGTTCCCACTCATCCTCTTACTACTACTACTATGAATACAACTGCTGGTAGTAGCAGCAGTAGTATAGTCATAACGATAAAGATGACAGCTTGAATAACAATAATAGTACGAAAAATAATAATTATATACGCAACAATGCTACTGCTGGTATAATAATAATAATAATAATAATAATGTCACGATTTACGGGTGTGACCGTAGACAGGGTTTGGATTGGATATTGGATTTATTCGCACAACTCGGAACTACAAGTAATTACAGCGCCCTCGCTGATTTCCACACTTTAGAAATCACTAGCACACGCTAAGTCTTCTCAGTTTTTGCTAATCGTATCCTGGCAACGGATTTTAACACAGAAATTATAAGTCTCACTATAATTACAACACACATGAAGTCTACTTTTCACAGCCGCACTCTTGCAACTCTTTTCTTCACAGCCGGAC
>NW_019744411.1:0-4364 GCF_002891405.2 Cryptotermes secundus
TTCATGTAATGCTTGCTGCCATTCAGTCCAGAGCCTTCTATGTTCGTGTCTGCTATCTAAAAATAAAAATTAGAGTATACAATACTACAATTAGTATGTCGCCCCGTATGTGTGTAAAACTTGGTCTCTGACATTAAAATGTATCAAATTTTCAAATACAGTTTAACATTCACACAAATTACATGAACTTAGTACGTGATTGGAACTTCCAGTGCGTATCCACAAAAAGTTATTATAACAACCACCTATTCATTTTACCTTTACCCAGTCTATAATGACATACACACTAGCGCCCACTAGCAACAGCTAGTGACAATCAACATCAATTAAACCATAATACGAAACTCTACCTTCGCATTGTTAATCTGTGACCTAAAAATTCCTTAAACATAAATACCAACACTGAGATAGGAAATCATCTTCCCATTCGAAAATTCCCTAGAGGCAATAGATATAATTAAATTTTCCCATTATGGTAAATTGAAAATTTATTTTGGACTGGACTCTTTTTCTAGTATTCGCCATCTTTGAGGAAGTAACTTACTCGTGAGATTACTGTGTGTGTCTATGTGTCCACCTCTCACTGTGGCCAATTAACAATTTCAACTTCCAACCCTCAGAAGCAAAGCCTTTGGAATTGTGGGAACCTGTGAGATGGGAAAGACAATAATGGTAAAGGTAAGGTAAAGTTGTCCCTATGCTTAACGAATTAAGAACTACGCCATGAAGACTTGTGGGGGAGTGGATGTATAGATCCACATTTTCTTGTCTTCAGCACTAGTTAGAGGTGAGTGTTTGACTTCACGCCTAGGCCGATTTACCCTTGGGGAAAGAGCCCCCCAGTACACATTATATAGGAAGTTGTGTGGACACCAGAGTCGGTCTGGACAACGTGGAGAAGAGAAAATTCGTGACTCTACCAGGACTCAAACTGCGACCTCTCGGTCATAAACCCTGTATCCAGCCACTATACCAACTATGCTATCCCGGCTCCTTAGACACTAAGGCCAGGCGTACACCAAGGAAACTGGCAACTACAATTCAACCACGATTTCTGGGAAATATAGCCGATTACAAGCAGGTAACTGGTTTCCAAATTAGCAGGCGCACCCTGAGGAAACTTACGTTCGATTAGTTGCTCACAACATCTCAAGTAGGTGTGTTTGCCCACCAATTTTGTGCACTTCTCTTCTGCAATATCAGATAATAATATTGTCATTGTAATGATATGGTGGTGGTTCAGACAGTTTAAGATGAGAATACAGGAGAAAAGGAAACACTGAGTACACCTGTTCCTTCTCTACAATTTAAACTCAGGTGTTTATATTGTTTCAAAACAATTTAATCAGAATACAGAACTTTGCAAATAATTTTACAGAATGAGCATTCAAAGTTTTTCCTTATTAGTGGATATTGTAGGATCTCAAATTCGAAGACAAGATACAAATTTTCATACAGCTATGTCAGCAGAAACATAGACAAAATTAAGTTTTATATATTCTAATTTTTATGTTTTTGGACAGCAGACAAGAAGACAAAAGGTTATGGACTGAATGGTAGCAAGCATTACCAGAGTTCAGTCTCTTAATTTCCTTCTGAATCATCTTTTCGTTTGTTATCATCATTCCCAAATATTTCAACTGTGCCACATTTTCAAAACATGTTATCTATCTTTATGTCAGGATTTTGCTCTACATTTTGGTGATGAGACAGCAACATATACTTAGTTTTCTCTGTGTTTATTTCTAGACCAACCTCCTTCTTGCGTCAATTAAAATTTTTATGTTTCTCTTTATGGTATCTACGAGGGGTAGTCAAAAAGTTCCCAGAATGGTGGTATAGTACTCTAATGGTAGGACATATGGCAACGCTTACCTAATCACCTTCAAAGTAGGACTCTTGCGCGCATACACACTTGCTCCATTGATCCTGCCATTGTTGGAAGGCTTCTTTTGGAATCTTCTGGAGCTTAGCCATCACATTCAATTTGATGTCCTCCATGGTTGTGAAACATGTCCCCTTGAGGCCCATTTTCAGAGTAGGGAACAGCCAAAAGTCATTTGGAGCGAGATCCAGAGAGGATGGCGGTTGAGTGATGACAGAAATGTTTTTCTTGGCGTGGAATTGCTGCACAACAAGCAATGTGTGGCTCGGTGCATTATCGTGATACCACTGTCCCTGCCACTTGTCGCACCGCTTCCTTCAAACCGCATCACGCAACCTCTGCAAAACTTGCACGTAGAAATTGCCAGTGAAAGTCTGTCCAGGCGGTAAGAACTCATGGTGCACCAAACCATAGATGTCAAAGAATGCAGTGAGAATCACTTTGTCTTTGGATCTGACAAGGCGTGATTTTTTTGGCTGAGGAGATGATGCAGTGTGCCACTCCGATGACTGCATCCTTGTTTCCAGGTCGTAGGCAAACATCAATGACTCATCACCAGTGATGATCTTTTTGAGAAACGTCGGGTCCTGTGTACTTTTGTTAAACAGATCACCAGCGACCATCATACAACATTCCATCTGATCCATAGTCAGCTGCCTTGGAACAAACTTCGCACTGACGTGTCTCATCATCAAATCATCGTACCAAATGGCATGAATGGATCCGTGAGAGATACCAACTTCTTGCTCCAACTCTGCGATGGTCATTCTTCAATCACAACGAATCAGTTGTCACACCTTTCCAATCATTTCTTCGGTTCTGGATGTCGAAGGTCTCCCACTGCGCTGGTCATCCTCTAACGTCTCCTGCACGTTCTTAAACTGGGAAAACCAGACATAAACCGCGGATTTCTTTAATGCAGTATCACCATAAACTTGCTGCAGGGCCGATTGCATCTCTGAAGCAGATTTTCCAAATTTGCACATGAACTTGATGTTTGCACGTTGTTCGAACTGCAACATTGCGCTGAATGACCAACACTCACGTCTAATTCAAACGGAACAGTAAAGACACTGCACACTGAAACCTGTCCAGACCTGTTGCGCCTGCAAGCAGACATGCAGAGCTCCCCACCACAACAGTGTGTGCGCTATATTATCGCTCATTCTCCATCTTCAGGGGGATTCCGGGTACTTCTTGACTGCCCTACATATATTATCACTCAGTAGATTCACTGGCACGCTCCGTTGCCTGAATATTGAGTTTCTCAGTCTCCCGCAAGTTGCGTTTCTGTTTCCTCAATTTGCATTGCTCCATTTACTAACATGTGTTCAACTCCAGCTGATAACACTTCTCAGAAATCGCGGTTGCATTTCAGATGCCAGTTTCCTTGGTGTGCACCTGGCCTAATGGTACAGAATGTTCTGTATATGTCGATGGAAGAAACGTCTCCAATATCTCATTCTTTCTCATCAATATTTTCTTGCGCCATGAAGATTACAAAATGTATATGTGAAGAAATTGAATGTTTATGTTAATGCTGAGACAGTGCCCTTCTTAAAATCTATTACCTTCCCCTGACAATTTAGGTAAAAGTTCATAGGTCATTGTCCTAATTGTGGCCCCACTCATTGGCGCTTTGTGCTCTGTGGTAGACTATGCACTCTCCATTGTCATGTTGTGTTGCTAGTTGATGAAGCAGATTAGGCACTTCTGATGAAGTTTGAACGTACAGGCAACTGTTGCCGAGAACATTTCCTCTATATGGCATGACTGCTTCAGTGCATATTAGTCCTGCTTATTGTATCAGAGAGTTCTTTTGCTCACAGCAAAATGCTTTCGCATGCAAATTTTCACAGATGTTAAATGTTGCACTGCATAATTATACTGCTGGTCTTCAAGTGAAATAACCTATCACTGCATAAAATATGAGGATCTATGCAACATATCAGCTGATATACGTGGTGTATCGAAAAGTTCCCAAAATTTGAATTTTGCCCACGAATGGTTATGAGTACATCGAAATACCGCTAGGTGTCTCCCCACACATCCTTCTTGAATCAGTGTGGCAAGCGGCTTCGAGTTGAGTGGTTGGGTTTATTGTTGGTGAACGTATTTCCACTGTGTTTCTGTGAGTTTGCGGTTTTGCAATGGCTGAACTGAGAGAGTAGCGTGTCTGTATACATTTTTGTTTTAAACTTGGGAAAACCGCTGCAGAAACGCACCAAATGAAGCAAGCTCTTGGTGACAACAGTTTAGGCCAGACACAAACTTACAACTGGTATAAATGTTTCAAAAATGGCCGAACATTGACCAATGATGACGATCATTCAGGACAGCTGTCAACTGGCACCACACCAGAAAATGTCGCAAAAGATAGGGATATGATTCTGCAAGATCGTAGACTGACCATCCAAGACCTCTGTAACACCTTGGGACTAATTTATGGTTCATGTCAACGAATTTTGTCAGAGGAACT
>NW_019744411.1:5311-76651 GCF_002891405.2 Cryptotermes secundus
AATAGTTTTTATTAACTTATTTCTGGAACTTCTTTTTGACACCACATAGTAGTTTCGTTTTTTAGAAAAGAAGCTGGCTACCAACTTTTGAGTAAATATGGTTGGGGATTTTAACGTTCCTCGTTTCAACTGGAAAAGTGGTCTATCTCTGCCCAATTCCCATTATTACCCTAAACTAAATGGAGATGCGACTTACACCTCCACGTGTCTTCTAAACCTTAACCAGAGCATTGATGTGGTCGACTGGAGGAATATATTTGATTTAATTTTTTTCTAATTTAAGCGATTTAGGTTTTACCCCTGTCAATCCTGGACTTATAAAGCCTAATGATTATCGCCCCCTATGATTATCAATATTTGTCTGCCCCTTGCCACTTGTATTCAAAATTATGCATATTCGTACCGTAGATTCTTGTCTGGGGATTGTGCATTGCTTTATAATAATCTCTCAACTTATGACTGGTCTTGTGTGTGTGGTACCACCTCTGTTGGTTCTGCTGTTGCTTGCCTCAATACTGTTGTTCAAGATGCCATGGAACAGGTAATTCCTCGTGGCATCATAAACATTAATTCAAAATTCATATACTGGCACTCTAGTTCCTTAAGGAATTATATTAAAACAAAATTATTTTCACAGGTAATTACAAAAAATAACTGGGTAGCCAAAATAAGGAGTAATATTTTCAGGTTTGTATTTAATACGAATTCCCATTGCCACACCACATTCCTAATAAAATACCTCAGATAAAAGGACAGAGAGACAAATGTGATCTCTTCTAAGGGATTTACATGTTATTGCATGCAACACCAAAAAATCCTAGCAAGGAATTAACACCAGGATTAATGCTGGGATATCTAAGTCAGTATAGTGAACAGGCTATAGGCTAGATAACTTAGAGATCATGATTCAATTCCTGGCAGAGGCAAAGACTTTCTTCTCCATAGAATCTAGACAGGCTTTGGGGCCTACTAAGTCTCCTAACCTGTGAGCACTGGAGGCTCTTTCCCCTGGGATACAGATGCATGATGGTGCTGGCTGCTCACTTCCATCTAGTGCCAAACTTTAACAATACATGCAACTATATCTCGATTCTCCCTCATTTGTTAATGGTTGTGGTGCTTCATTATGCACAGGACTTCCACCTTTTTTATTGAACTAATACTGCCTTCAGTAATAGAATTTTAGACCTGAGGTCAAAATTATTTCATCAAACATGCAAAATCTGGGGAAAAAAGTATATTCAGGACCACTGAAAGCTTATTTTATTTATAATTATATTAAAATTAGAACATAATTCATCATCACCACCAATACCCTAGTATTACACAGCTTGGTCTTTTAAAATGGAGAAAACTGTACAAGTCTTTCTTCGGTTTTAGACAAATATATATGTGTATATGTACACACACACACACACACACACACATGTTGCAATATATTATTTGTATATATATATATATACACAGAATGGCAGAGCAGACAGTGCTGCCTAACATGTTGACCTCTTAAAATAATATAAAAAAATCCACAACTCATTCACACAACCTCGTCTTCTGTCTCATATTCAGGAATGTGTTTATCACAATACAAGTATGTACATGTAAAAAGTGGAATGTAATTTTAAACACCATATATAACAGCAAATAAGGGAAAACATTGCAAAACAGAGAAAGATTATAAATAAAATCAAGGCCGCACGTTGCTTGGAACACGCTCGGTCTCGAGACTAGCATGGGATGGTCAGCGCAGTCATTCCTGCCACTCATGTGAGAAGTACAGAACCAAACAAGGCCACTCTCTTGGCTAATAGTATTTGTTCTCCTGCAATAAATTATTAATCTCTGTCATTGTGTTTCAAAGCACTTAAAAATTTGAGCAACAAAGTACTTCATATCCTCAAAAGTTATGGCATATATATGTATATATATTTTATACACAAGATAATATCTACCCATCAGACTGCTTTTCTGTGCCATGACATGTTGAGTTAGTGTTCAATGAGGTAAACATCACAATGTTAGTTCTGAAGTGTACAAAAGAGGAATGAAGTTGGAATGACGTGACCTGGAAGCCATGTGTGTTGAATGTACAAATTATTTACAGATATTATCTTACTGCAGGGCATTGTGCCTATGTACAAAGTGAGTGAGTGATTAATACTCTGGAAAAATGTGACATGCTAAGTCTATCCCACAACCTCCCATTGCACTCATCATGATAATGATTTAAAGCTTAGTTGATGTGGTGTCCCTCAAGAGTGCACTGCACCAGCTTGCCACATGGTGTTGAGCATCTGCTATGAGAGGAACTCTCGCTCCAACTCAGTAACGGAGGGTTTTCTGTTGCGTCCAGTACTTGAATTCATCTCACCACTGAGTCTGCGTATCCTCCTGGGGACAGCCTGCAATGGCACTGTCACATCTTGGCTCTGTCCATGCACTGGAATGTCAAGCAGAGTCTCCCTGGTCTCTGCAGCCATCATTGTGACCGGTGAGAACCGGACTCTGGATACAGAGGAGTAGGAGCCCTCCTTAGCTGAGACGTAGCTACTGTCCTCGCTTGTTAAACTGTCCGGGGGAGTTGGGTTCGTGGGTGTACCAGCTCCGCCAGATGATGATGAGCCACCTCCTCCCCCTGTCCTTGAACCCCCTACAGGAGTGTAATTGTACCGTTTCAAGCTTGACCGAAGCCTTGTTCCTCCACCAACTTCCAGTGTACCAGGTCTTGTGTCAACCACATTGGATGCATTTGAATCATGAGAGTTTTGTCTAGAAAAGAAAGGTGGTGGTGAAGGACTGTACTCATAGTCCATGCCGCGACGCTGTTGGGAGGCATAATAATGGTGTGTTGGTGTGCTGTACTGTGAGTACTCCCCCTCGTCCTCCAGCCTGAAGCTTGGATTCACATTGGAACTACTGTTATTTGATGACGAAGCATTAGATACATTTGATGGTGTTCTGCGATGTTCATATGGAGTATGATTAGTAGCACTACCACTGGAACATAGACGTGAAGGTGTCCGAGGGGTTATACTGTTGGTAGAACTGCTCACACTGCTTACACTCGGATTATCATAAGCACCTGTGTGGGGGTGGTGGTGTAGCTGGTAGCCTTCAAACTCAGGGTACAGTCGATCAGCATAGTGCAGTACGGCATTGTTTCCCACAGCACTGTACATACTACCTGTGAAATATGAATCAGTCCTGTACAATTCGGGACGTGCCGAATAGTGATTGCCGCTGGCATAATGAACAACACTGGCACTGCCACCTTCTGCATAGTCCGCTGCCGAGATATACAGACCAGGACCTCGGTGGTCCAGGAGACCCCCTCCAGATGGTGCAGGTGGGGGTGGTGGATAAGTTGCCTGTGAAGACATAAATTAAGTTGCATAATCAGTTCAGTGAAACTGGAAGAAAAACTACCTCTGTCTGGCTTCCAAATTTTCCTACATCCTCTGTGTAACTATACTCTTACCACCAGTGCATTTTATTAGGAATCATGCATTTTCTTCAGAATGAAATTCTCAAACCCAAAGCTGTCCACGATCCTAGTTTTTAAAACAACTATGTTTCTGGAAGCCGACTCTATCTCCATCATGAGTTCTACCTGTATCAGTGGTTCTCCAGTGATGTGCTGTGAGGCTTTGAAAAGAAGAATGATTATAAAATAAAATATGCACTTCCATAGTGCATATGAGCAAAGCAAAGCATATGCACTTTCATAAACTTTTTAAATTGATATTTGTAACAAAACATTATCTTTCTGTTTTATGATAATTCTATATATTTATACAATAAATTACATTATTTAAAAAATAAGTGTGATTTTACTACAACTTCTAGTTTTCTATTCTAATTTTAGTGGGACACAAAAAAGAAAATGAATATACCAAGCAAGTGTCCTGCAAGCACAAGAAGGTTGAAAACCACTGACCAAGAGACCCAACACAGTATGTTTCTGTATGACTTTTACTTTTGATAATATGCCACGCAGTATGTTCAAGGTTTACCAGTGTTTTCAGCAAACATTTCAGTTGCCATCTTCTGGAGGGAGGGGATACTGGATGTGTGTCCAGCTTTCATAAAGAGCCTGATATAAACATCATGTTAGTTCTAATCCCCTACATCAACAGCTGTTTACAGTGACATTCAAGGTACAGTCCTGAAACTGACTCTTTTAAAAAGCATGCAACTTGTATGGAATTTAACATCCCATTTCATTAAAAGAATTATGTTTATTTTGGCTTGACAATGAAGTAGGTAAAAAATGTAATGCTAAGGATCCATCTTGCATGATTCTCTAAATGTCTATCACAGCGGATAAATTACAGTAAAACTGTGTTGGACAGTGTCCATACTGTGACATATAACTGATGTACAAGATGTTTCTGGAGTTGACTCTGCTTCCACCTTCATGAGGCTGAATGTAATTATACTGACAGATATTTTCACTGCTTTTAATTTTGAGTTTAGTGTACAAAGGATTCTGGGTCCATCCCCATCAGTTAACATTAATCTGAGGAAATAAAAACAAAATATATTTGTCAGTATAATAAGGAACAATCTGCTGATTTTGGGGGTGTGTCATACCTTGAGCAAGTAACCTTGTTGAAGAAGACCCCCAAGTGTCCAACAAGATCTTTAGTATGGCAATTTTGTTTCCCAGCATATGTTGATAATAAAATCTAGTAGCTTTATAAAGATAAGGTAATGATCTAAGTCACTATTTGATGATGAAGAGCCCTCAAGGATATTTTAGACTCAGTTCTAATACAGCCAACTCTGAGGATTATCATGAATCCATTATTTATACACACATCAAGCAAACAGTCCTTCAGTATAAGCTAACGGTTTCTGCCCACCTCACTGCCCTCATTGCTGGTACTGGATGACTTGCGCCGGGGGGAAAGAGTGGGCGTTCCTCCCTGTGCCATTGCATAATGCTGAGGAGAGTCTGTGAATCGCAGCGGCTTGGTGCCACCTTCAGGATCTGGCCCAAGATTGTTCAGCAAGGGCCTCAGGTGCCTGGCAGGGCCATGGTACGTATTGTGAGGGTAGCCTGATGAACTTGAAAATTCATAGTCCATACCCAGGTACAGAGCTCCAAGCCCTGAACTGCGATTTGAGCTTCCACCAAACCACCACCGCCTCTCCTCCTGTTCTTCTTCTGACCTGAACAAACCATCATCACCTGAACATGTACATGTACCTGAACATTTCATTCCAGAATATTTAAGGATTTCAAGACACCATATCTGCACTTGTCATTCTTAACTGTCAACACATCAAAGAACAAGTTGAATAATTTAAAAACAATATTTAAATCTAGTTTAAAGTAATTTTGGTAGTGAAATTTCCTTTACACAAGATGAAATGGTTAACTCTGTGTCAGTATTCTGCAGTTTAGTGGAATTTCCTCCACATAAATGGTTACACTGCTGTGACTTGGTCTTCTGGGTTTAGGTAGTGGGATTTGTTATACACCAGACACAATGGTTATACAAACATGACTCAGTTAAGCTGGTTTCTCAGATAAACACAGGAAACTAAGCATTTATACCACCAATAAAATATTGTCATGTGTTCGTGACTAAGCATGGGGTTTGGAGCGGTATGTAATTGGATTTACTGGACACTCATAACTACAAGTAACTCCAATAGCTTCACTGATTTACACACTTTACAAATCACTACAGCAAATGCTAAGCCTCACTCTTCACTAGCTGTTGCCTGGTAACAGATCCAAACAATGTCCTCTGCTTACATCCATACCAGCTGGCAACTGTCTAACTCAACTGTCGACACTCATCTCATGACTGCAACTCAAAGCCTGTCTATTCTCCGCTTCAATTAATTAATTCTCTGTCTGAACTCTCCTTAAGTAACATCAGCATGAGCTCTACACAGAACACTGTTTCTAATAACATCTCCAAATGGAGTAGTGGCCCCTGCCTAGCAATGGGCTAGGCGTTCTTATGTGTTTACCCAATCATTACGAAGTAACAGACAATGATCCAGTAGGTATGTCACAATATTGTTAAGTCTGCTATTATGAGATCTGAGGTTCTCACAGCAGTGCATATTAATATTATGGTCTTATGGGATGTGACGCAGTGTAGTCTGGTAGAAGCTGTGAATGCTTCATAAGATCTTGCTGCTTCCATCTTCAGAAGATTGATTCAAAAATATGGTCTTAAGTTTGCCATTACAGTTCATGTCTACTGAATAAGAAATGACAGAAGAGAAGAAACACACATTACAGCAGGTTCACATTTACCTCTCAGGGTGCAGCCTTGGGTGTACTGGTGAAACATTGGAGAGACGAACATCATAGCCAGCTGCAACACCAGCTAACATGGCAGCCATATTGTAAAGTACTAGCTCAATTATGGATGGCTTCCCTGCTGCAAGTCTTGTTCGGCTAGGCTCCAACCCATTGCTATATAAAGTTGGCATGGGAACAGGCAAGATGAGTGGAGACCCAGCAGCAGCAGATGTTGGCCAGTCACATGACACAGCGCCATTTGGGTCTGCATTCATTGCAGCAGCATAATCTGTGGACAGGAAGCAAGCCCCGGAAGAACCCCACCGGTGGCAAATTTCAGTATTATAAGTTTCTCTTTATTTTTTCATATTGTGCATCCTGTTGTGTTTATTATAAACAATTCTTTATTGGAATCTGTCGTAACACAACAACATAACGGTTAAGGTCAACATTACCTTAGCTACATGTTTCGGCTTTTAAAGCCCTCATCAGGCAAAACACTTGATTACTATATTCACACACTATTGAACTGCATTTCAGTGTGACAGCAGAACTGGATACTTGATAACTGTTATATTTACAATACAAGGTATAAAAATACAATGAATTATAAGATTATTATAAAACGAAAGTTATGTAATAAAATATGGTTAAAAATTCTTCATGTGATATTTCATATGATGAAGTCAGTTGTTGAAATCTTGTATTACATTCCAGTGGACATATAGCGGTATATTCAAGACTTGTATACGTAACCTGCTTGGAGGCCCATGGTGTAGGTGTACTATTATTTGGTATTGTTTGTTCCGTTCCTCAGTTGCAATCTGTATTCCCACCAGAGCGGACAAAAAAATACATTGTAAAATGAGACACCAACAAAACAATTAATGTCAAATAATATCCAGCTCTACTGTCACACTGAAATGCAGTTCAACAGTGTGTGAATATGGTAACCATGTATGAGGGGGTACCCAAAAGAAACCGGACTTATTTTTTTTAAACTTATTTATTCAAATTTTAAGCACAAACCTTCAATCCCTTTCAAAGTACTCTCCACTTACACTAATACACTTGTCTAGTCTTTTATTCCATTTTTCAAAACATTGTCTAAATTCATCTTTTGAGATGCTTGACAGCGCCTCCGTCGTTTTTTTCCTTCACCTCAGCAACATCAGCAAAACGCTGGAAAAAAGTTTTGATCATTTCGGGACTCTTCTTTCAAAGCACAGCATGCTTCCACGTGACCTTGTTTTTGTTCAGCAGTCAGCAGTCGTGGCACGAATTTCGCAGCCACCCTTTTCATTCCCAAATCTTCTGTCAAAATTCGCTGAACTGAGCTCCAAGTCACTCCCGACAGCTCCACAGTTTCTTCAATGGTCCGTCGTTGATCTTCCTTGATGATTTCACGAATTTTTTCAACATTTCCATGTGTTCGGGCCATTGCAAAAACGACGATCACACAAAACAGTTGTCACTATAAACTCTGCCGAAACTAGTCCTTACCTTCTGAAGCAACGGTAGTCGGCTTATCGACTCAGGAATGTTAGCTCTATGCACTCATAGCGGCAAAACGCAGTACTACAAAAGTTCTGCTCACAAAAAAATTAGTTCGGTTTCTTTTGGGTACCCCAGCGTATATTGCCCGATGATGGCTTTAAAAGCCAAAACATGTAGCTAAGTTAATGTTGACCTTGACCGTTATGTTGTGTTACGATGGATTCCAATAAAGAATTGTATATTATAAGTCTTGTTCCTGCTGGGGCAACCAGATATGTTACATGACACATGAGCACCACTGGAACTTCATACTGAAGCAAAATCTAAGACTAACTGATTTTCTGGTAGCAAAGTCTAACGGTCCAACACAATTAATACCAAACTTTGCCACTGGATACGGTCTTGCAATATTTCCATTCATACAACCTCTTTCACTAACAGCCACCTTAATATTACTGTACAAATCAAGTTGGACTGAACAGAGTTATATAAGGAATGCTTCTTCATCATCTTCAGCTTTACAAATTAAGCCCCTGGCCTGTTCCAGTTCAGAATTAACTTCTGAAGGTAGGAATCCATTTTAGGAAAGAAAATACAAACAAAAAAAGAAAGAAAGAAAGAAAGGAAATATAGCACCCTACATACTGGACAAAACATAATATGGATCACATAAATTTGTTTATACTTGGATCCATTGGGGTAGTGATTTCATTATTATTTCAACAAAGCACAAATCAATTAAATTGATCAAACAAAGAATAATAAACATTATACTAAAATCTATAGGGTTAGCATCAATTTCATTATTTTTGGTTTGCTTATATAAATACAATATCATTTTTAACGTTTATTATCTTGTGCCACGTTTTCTACTCAGGTGGTCAGTGGTAACCTTTTCTGGCCTGGTATCCACCCCTCCTTCATCTATGCCTCCCCTCCAGAGGCATCCATGCTGTCACTCATTTACCATTATCCCATCATTCCATGTACCATGTGATTTCCCCTTCCTCCCTTGTTTAGAAAGGAAGACCTCCATCAGTGTGAGGTGAAATAAGAGGGCAGTCTTTGCTGGCAAGCAGTCAGGCAAATTAGGTTGCTAAATTCTGTTTTGACTCAGAATTCCAAGTTGTATTTGGACTCTTCACTCCAGCCATTGAGGGCAACGGGCCTCCTCATTGCAACTGATGTAAGTTTATTTTCCAATTAGGGATGTTGTAATGAGTTTTTGTCTTGTATTATATTATTATTGACCATCTCTGTGGTCTAGTAGTCAGAGTTCCAGACTACAGACACAGAGGTCTCGGATTCGATTCCCGGCGCTACCAGATTTTCTGAGGAGTGGGTCTGGAATGGGGTCCACTCAGCCTCGTGAGGATAACTGATGAGCTATTTCAAGGAAATAGCGGCTCTGTGGGAATTCGTTGCGCTGACCATGCGACACCCTCTGTCTCCTAGAGTTGGCACTACTTTGCCGACAAGCAGCAGTTGCTTGGTCGGTATAGTTCCCTTGTGGATTAAAGCCATGGAGTTTATTTTCTTCTCTCTATTATTTGTTTGGGCTGGCTATTGCCCCATTTAGTGTTGCTGTATGACCATAAACGGGGCAACACTGTGATCTGGGTTGACTCGCAGTGTTATGTTAGTTTTGGTCACTTTATTTCTTCAGTATGGATTGTCCAAGGTGGTCAAGGGCATGGATTTGTTGCAAAGGCATGATTTTAAGTACTGAAGTAATGGACTGAGTCATTTCTTTTTATTGTTGTTATTGTATGTCATGAATTTGGGTTTAATTGTTACTAATACTTGTTGTTTTGGTGAATCAGTCTTTTCTTGCTGAAAGATAAGCTTGGATATCCCATTCCATCTGGGGAGCACTGTGAATGCAACAAATGAACAAGGGATATATCCCCAAGTAATTGTAGTAGTGGAAAGTACGTACAGGACAGGAAGAGCTGTTAAATCTTCAGCTTTACTTGTGATTAACTCTATTTACATTTCATTTATTTACTCGTAGGGCTCCCTGGGGAATCAGCCCATCACAAGACTTCTACCTACACAGGACAACACAAACAGAACAATGCGAACATACATCTGCAACATAGGTGGGATCTGAACACACAATCCCAGTACTTGGAAAAAACTAGACTGAGAAAGGAAAACTTCAAGCAATAAATTTCCTTGCACTAAAGTTAATAACTAGTTTAGCTCACAAAAAGGTTTTGTAGTGTTGAAACTTATCAGAACACATGTTTCTGCTATTTCATAGGCTAGCCAAAAATGTAATCATATGCTATTATTTTTAATGTTTGCTTATATATGCTGTTAACCCTATGCGTCAATTAAAGTTTGTGTGTTTTTCTTTATGGTATCTACATTATCACGCAGTAGATTCACATCAACAGCTTAGACCAACAGTTGATGTGTCCCATTTAATTTCAGTCCCACGTGGTTTCCCTGGACTTTCCTAATTGCATATTCTAAGATAAAGTTGAAAAGGAGTGGCGATAAAGCATCTCCTTGTTTTAGACCATTCTGGATAGGAAATTTATCAGACAAACGTTTGCCTACACAGAATTTACTATACGTTTTGTTTAGACACATTTTAATCAACCTAACTAGTTTCATGGGTATCCCAAACTCTGTTAGAATATTGTACAATACTTCCCTCCTAACTGAATCATAGGCTTTTTTGAAGTCTATGAATAACTGATGTACTGTCTCATCGTACTCCCATTTTTTCTCCAATATCTGACGAATGCAAAAGATCTGATCTGTAGTTGATCTGTTATGTCAAAACCCACACTAATGATCGCCAATAATTTCATCCATATATGGTCTTAACCTTGAAAGAAGAATATTGGACAAAATTTTATATGAAGTTGATAGCAGTGATATCCCCCCGATAATTACTACAGTCAGTTTTATTACCCTTCTTGTGAACTGGTACAATAATAGACTCCTTCCACTGATCAGGCAATTTTTCCTTATGCCAAATAGAAGTAATTAGATTGTGGATATTAGAACGTAATATTTTGCCTCCTGCTTGAATAAGTTCTGCCGGAATTTGATCACTACCTGGCGATTTATACCGTTTCAATTTTGCAATAGCACTTTCAACCTCAAAGGGGCTAGGATCAGGTATTAACTGCTCAGCTGTATGTACATTCAATAACTGAGAGAAGTAGTTCCTCCACCTATTCAAAATGTTGTGGGAATCTGCAAGCAGATCACCATTCTCACCCTTCACTAAGTTACTGCTAGGCTGGTAACCCCTTTTAAAGTCATTTATTCCTCTATAGAGGTCTCTATGTTCTTGTTCTTACTGTTCACTGCAAGCTCATTAATTTTGTCTTTCGGATATTCCTTATTTTTGTTCCTGAAATGCCTGCTGGTTTCACGTCTTATATTGTTCAGATTATCCCCATTTAACTCGCTTGGATCCTGTAACCATTGCAATTTGGCCTGCTTTCTTTGATCTAATGATTTTGAGCATCCTTCATTGAACCATGGCTTATGCTTCTTCAGTTCATAATAACCTAGACTCTCTTTGGCAGACATTTTTATATTATCTCTAATAGTTTCCCAAGCTTTATTAACATCCACCTCAGTTTCTAAGTTTTCCAAAGCCATGAACCTATTTGAGATTTCAACACGATACTGTTCTTTACCCTCTACCTCATTTAATTTCTTGAGATTGAACCTCTCCATATGAACTCTGTGTGTTGTTTGTTTGCTCACTGCCAGTCTTTCCCTAACCTTTGCCACGACCAGGTAGTGGTCAGTATCACAATCTGCCGCCCTGAATGAGCAGACATCAAGTATACTTGAATGCCATCTCCTATCTATCCAAATATGGTCTATTTGACTGTGTATCTTCCCATCAGGAGATGACCAAGTAAATTTATGGATGTTACGATGTGGGAACATTGTACTTTTGACAGTAAGATTTTTGATGTGGCAAAGTTTACAACTCTAACTCCGTTATCATTACTAATTTTATGCAAGCTCTCATTCCCAGTTGCTGGTTTGAAAATGTCTTCCCTTCCTACTTTGGCACTGAAATCTCCTAACAAAATTTTCATAGGGTACTTCGGGAATTTATCAAATACATGTTCTAGTTCTTCATGTCATCAATTTTATCTTCTGTTGGGGCGTGAACATTCATAACAATGATATCACACCAGCGACCTTAAAGTATTATATATGATATCCTATCACTAACGAATTCTACCCTCTTAACTGCTGATATGATTCTCTTATGTACGAAAAAACCTGTACCTAATTCGTGATTTTCAATCCCTTTTCCATAGAAAAATGTAGTCTCCTGCTTGTGTGATGCCACCTCCATCCCATCTGACCTCCTGTACTCATGCTAAATCTAACTTATATTTTAAGATTTCTTCTGCCACTGCTCTGAGTGAACCTGCCCTATACAAACTTCGTACATTCCAAGTGCGAAATCTCATATCCATTTTCATTAGCTTAGGTCGTTTATCCAAAGAATCCATCCAGGTCCGAGGCTTTGTGTTCATTTTTGTGACATAATGATTTTTTACGGTGAGGAGTTGTTAGCCCCACGCCCAGTCCCCAAGCTGGAGGGCCACCCCTTGTCGGCTGTCCGTCACTGCTTATTCAATATATTCGCAGCTTCCCTCNTTCGAATTCAGGTAATGCTTACTACCATCCAGTACAGAAGTTCTGTCTTCTAGTCTGCTGTCTAAAAACAAAAATTAGAACATACAAAACTATAATTTTGCCTGTGGTTCTGTATGGGTGTGAAACTTGGTCTCTGACATTAAGGGAGGAACAAAGACTGAGGGTGTTTGAGAACAAGGCGCTGAGGAGAACATTTGCACTGAAAGAGAGACGAAGTGACAGGAGGTTGGAGAAAACTGCATAATGAGGAGCTTCATAACTGTACTCTTCCCCAAGTATAAGTAGAATGATCATGTCAAGGGAGTGAGATGGGCATGGCATGTAGCACAAATGGGGGAGAAGAGGAATGCATATAGGATATTGGTGGGGAAGCCAGAAGGAAAGAGACAACTGGAAAGGCCAAGGTGTAGCTGGGTGGACAATATTAGAATGGATCTCAGAGAGATAGGATGGGATGGTATGGATTGGATAGATCTGGCTCAGGATATGGACCAGTGGAATGCTCTTGTGAACACGGTAATGAACCTTTGGTTCCATAAAATGCTGGGAAGTTGTTGAGTAGCTGCACAATTGGCAGCTTCTTAAGAAGGGCTCAGCTCCACAAGTGTTTGAGAGCCAAATTGACATAGGGGCATAATAGGTGCTCTGAAGGGTTGTTGATGCTCCTAAAAGGTGCACAGATAAAGTACAAAACAGATAATCTGTGCACGGATACTTGGAAGCATACTGTATATGATATTAGTCCTCATACTGTCAAGTCTAGTGTTACAGCCTGTATGAATCGCTGAGCTCTATCATTAAACTTGTATAATGCAAGAGACATCTGTGTCATAGGTAAGAAGTGTATAAAATCACAGAAAGAATCAGCCATATCTCATGTGACAGGCATAGCGGAACCTGCTGATTTGTTTTGATCAGTTCACTGGCAAGAAAAGCATTTCAGGGCTCTCAGCCCTCCACCACTGCTGAGTAAGAACATATAATGAGGAGTGCACAATAAAGTCCTGTACTTTACTGCTGCCCCACACTGCATGTATCCAATGTGTAGGAGTTAGCAAGATGACAATGGAGCAAGCAGAAATGCCATAACAGTACTGTGTCATGCAGTTTCTCAGACATGGAGTTGAAATTCTGTATAGTGTTCAACGATAATACTGTTCAACTAACTTGGGTGTCTCTGTGGTCTGAATGGTTTAGGTATGTCACAGGGCTGGTCTCTTGTTGCCACACATTCCTATCAATAATGTGTTTCATGGTAAGGCTTGTATCCTGACACATGGGGTCTACCAAAAATTATGCTGGAATTTCAGGCACATATAGCTGAGGAACAAAAACAGGCATTAGGATGCTGTTTGTAGCATTTTATTCTTCAGTTGAAATAGTTTGCTCATACATCAGTGGAAAAGTTGCTAAGTGTGAAGCACTTCACACTGGGTGGCATGTGTAGCTCTGCATATGTCCCAGGCTAAAGTCCACCTATGTCCTTTGTACCATCTGCATTTGCCACAGGGATCTGTGCTTTGAGTTCATCAAGCATATTCGCTCTATGGCTGTACACCTGGTCTTTCACAGTCCAAAAGAAGAAAGCCTATAAGTGTAAGACCAAAAGAACAAGAGGGCCATGTAAGTGGTCCCCTTCCTATCCACCAGCATGCAAAATTCATGTTCAAACAGTCAGGTACAATGCCAGCAAAATGAACAGGTACAACCTCCAGCTGAAGAATAAGATTGCTGTGGAAGACCATAATTTTCCAACTTGTCTAGGAACAAACTGCTTGCAACGGTGTCCTCATCAAACAAAAATGAGCCAATGACTCTTCATACGACAGCATACACCACACATTCCCTTTAGTACTATCCTGTTCATGTTCTGAATGTTCTCCAATAGGCTCACTGCCCCAAATTATACAGTTATGCCAACTGACATGTACAGATTTGAAATTTTGCTTCATTAGTGAAGACAATATGACTTAAGAAATTATAGTGATCCCGAATTTGTGTGGGTTTAGACATGGGCTCTTCCAAAGAATTCTGCAGACAGTCATTTGCAGTATCTGTAACTCTGCACTTACTTGGGGGATTGATTTCTTTGGACTCTGTACGAAGGCCTACCTGACGCAATGCCCATCTCCTAGGCTGCCCATTAGAATGACCTCTTTTCTACACTGCCAATTTCTATAAATTGCTCATAACATCTTCTAATGCTCTTGCCATCAGGTGGTCTCACACCATACTTATGCCTAAATTCATGCTGCACTTAAGTAATGGACGAACTACTGCTGTAATGTGCATGAAATTTGTGTTTTCAAAGTATCAAGACAGGCATATCCTGAGTGCGCCCCATTTGTACATGCAGTAAATAAATAAACTATGGACTCCAAAACTCAAACTTCAGTCAAAATATCAACTATCATGTTTGTTTTTCATCATGTGTTGTACAGCTAGTCCCTATCTCAACAGATAAGGAGTAGCTCTGTCAGCTGGGCCCAAGTGAGTAGGCTTTTACCTGAAGACTGAGACAGAATCCAGTCTCTGAAACATTGTGTTTTAAATAAAAACCAAGACAATGATTAATGTCCAAAAATTCAATAACTGTATTAATTTACCATAGTGACAAACTTCTAGATCTTAATTATTGTATTTTAGATCCATAAAAATTTTGCTAGCATATTTGCAACATATGAAAGAAATAATTTCAGTACTCACTCCATACATATGCTTAAATTTTGAATCTCAATGTCCCTTTCTGTGAGATAGTCCAAAAGGAGCCAATGCAGCATAATGGGAAGTCATGCTGTTTGCATTTGTAGGAAGTTTTAATTTCATGTGGTGACAGTGACCTTTTTTCCTATAGATGCACAGTGCATACCATTCTGCATGGACTGTAATATTTTTCTGATCAGAAAAGAAATTTTGGAGACTGTTCCTATAGGCAAACCCCTCTCTTTCTGCCTGTCTGCTTCTGTGGCAGGGAAGTTTTGTACAGCTACTGCAGGAAGTCAGCTGCCTGTTCCTATGGCCCACTAGTTACACTGCTGAGGAAAAAACACCTCACATTGCACAGGTTTAGCAAGATTATGAGAAACAAACCTCTGCTACTTTGTGAGTGATCCTCCAACACTGTAGCATTCCCTCTGTTAGTCACTCAAATCCTCTACCTCAACTTGCATAAGTAATTTGCTGCAGTTGTAGGGCACTGTATTTTGATTTCCACCTCAGTTGTTCATAACTTTTACCTTCATCACTATTTAATTAAATCCTAGATTTCAATTTGTAGAAAGAAACTGGACAACAGGCCTTAAAACTGTGGTAACACCATCATATTTTAATACATGCTTTAAGTTCACAGCTTTTGAGATTACTGAATTGACAGAGCCAGTTTCACTTTGGGAACACGAGGTTTCACTAACAGAGTTTCTTCTTCAAAATGTAGAAAACAAATGTATTCTTTTTTCCCCCCTTTCTTTAACAGCAACAGGCACATTCCCAGCTCAAATCAAGTATACCAATTTTTCTTTGGTCAAAGACAGCAAATTGATTCACCTTACATTCACCAGTGTTATGGGGGAACCTCCTGCCTCCATCTTCAGGGTGATGATGGCAATAGGTTTCTTCAGAACATTATTACCTATTTACCAGTGTACAGGAAGTCACATCTCTGAAGAGAGTAATCTTCAGCAACAATGAGTGCCTCTTTCAAAAGAAGTACCTTCTATAAATGCTGAAGATTTCTGAGCGCAATATCAAGTGCAATACAGATATGTCGCACTCAAGGAATGAACACAGAACCATTCTGGATGGAAAACTGGGAGGGAAGAGACCTCTTCAGAGATCTAGGCACAGATGGGAAGGTAATATTAATAGGCATCTGTGAGATATAGGTTGGAAACGACTTGCATACTTTTGTGAACACTGTGGTAATTGAAGAAAGCAGTCTTCTGGGATGTGGCACCATGTAGATGTGATGTTAACCAACATTTTGGAGGAACGTATCGCCTCCACTTTCAGGGTAGAAGGAAAATAAGAAATCCGCCAGCGAAGAGACTGTGAGAACCGGTACAAGCAGACTGGTGTCGGAAATAAACACAGCTATGTGAGAGCAGTGAGTGGCGGGGGGCAAGTCTACATGGGACACGTCTCACAGTCTCTTCGCTGGTGGATTTCTTATTTTCCTTCTACCCTGAAAGTGGAGGCGATACCTTCCTCCAAAATGTTGGTTAACATCACATCTACATGGTGCCACATCCCAGAAGACTGCTTTCTTCATAGTCACCGCCGTGAAAACCTCAACTCTTACTGTGGTAATTATTTAAGAGAACAACATTTTCAGAGCAAATAAATAACTAAAAACTGCTCATGGAAAAAAAATGTGCAACACAGTTAAATGTGAAATTGGTTCACATGAGGGATAGTCAGTAAACAGGCCATAAATGTATATGAAATGTAAAATATGTGATATTTGAACCTGGAAAAAACATTTGTTCCTTGACATGTCCTTCACCAACAGATACATTTGTCCCATCCCTTTACCGCAGCATTGAAACCCAAGCAGCATAGAAGTCTTTTGATTATTGACCCATCCACTTCCACAACTCCATTTCAACCTCTTCGTCATCAGCAAAGCATTTTCCACCAAGGTGATTTTCTAGGGGATCACACAGATAGAAGTCATTAGGGGCCAAGTCTGGGCTTAAGGTGGATGTTTAAGAAGTTCCTACCGTAGTTCTTGAATTCTCTTCTGGGATGCCTGGGCTGTAACGGGGTCTAGCATCGTCATGATGAAGCATTTGGTCTGCAGGTTTTCTGCGAACTGTATCCTGAAGCTTCAACAGAATTTCACAGTATGATGCAGAATTAACATTTTCACCACACTTCTGAAAATGGGTTAACAGTACTCCCTGAGAATCCCAAAATATGGTAAGCATAACCTTAAACTTTTTTGTTGAAAGTGAAGTGGGTTGTTTCCATTTCACTGAAGCACGCTTTGACTCAGGCTGGTAGTGATGCACCCATGATTCATCCCCAGTAGCAATCCTGTTAAGCAAATCTTCTTTTCCATCTGCACAGTGTAAGAGATGTTGCACGAACAGACCCATTCGGCTCATTTTTCTCAGTCCTTCAGTTCTCTGGGCAATCACAATGTGCAGAGTTTCTGAAACTTCAAACAAGCATGCATTATGCTGCATGCTTAAGCATGGGAACATCCTAGTGCAGTTGCTACACTGGCTATCATTATCCTCCTGTCCAGTCAAATCAACTCTTCCACCTGCTCCACGGTTGCTTCTTTCACAATCTCAACAGGGCAAACTGGACGGGCATCATCTGCAACTTTCGAACGTTCTTGAGAGAATTTCTC
Source organism: Cryptotermes secundus (assembly GCF_002891405.2). Lineage (NCBI taxonomy): Eukaryota > Metazoa > Arthropoda > Insecta > Blattodea > Kalotermitidae > Cryptotermes > Cryptotermes secundus. The sequence continues at coordinate 23,089 of NW_019744411.1, forward strand.
GACCCAATCGTAAAACATTTTACGAGACAAGCATTCCCACCATAAACAGGAAACATGTCTTTATGAATATTCTTTGTATTGGGTCTTTCTGTCCACATTCTTCAAACATGATCACCATTTGGATTACTGAAACAGGTCTCTGAACATGTGCATTCACATCTGCTATCCAGACTCTCATGAAGCTGTATTGTGCTGCTACCTAGTGATACATATAGAGAACCTATTATGTCCATTACAGCTGTTTTACTTCCATTTGTGACCTATTTACTGACTCTCCCTCATACAGTATAACACATGGAAGGTTGTAAAAATCCACAGAAGTGATATCTAGCTTAACAACTAAGGTTCAAATCAGCTACCTCTCAAATTTAAGTAAGCTGCACAGTCCCTGTTAACTTGCTCAATGCTGAAAACCTATAGGAACTGAACAAAATGTGAGAAGCAACAATGTTCATGACTTAAATTTTGAAGGTCCAGTTTCAAATGTCTGCTTGGACACCAACTATCCCGAGTTCTTCTGTGGTTTTCCTAAGTCCTGCAAAGAAATTACTGGAATAGCACTTGGAATAAGCCATAATTACTTCTTCCCTACTCCTATCAAGTTCGCTGAACATGATCACAATCTGACTCTAAATAGCTCCAGCAATTGTTACGCCATTCTTAATTGATGTATGATCCATCCATCCACCCACAGCTAACACAAGGCATACAAATTGTCACTGCTTCAGAGAGTGTGAGGAAGTTACTTGTGGTGGGGCAATGACTCCACCGAAGACAATAGTGACTACCTCTACAGGATGTGCTTCAGCTACAAGGCTACTTTTCACATCTTGGGTAAAGTTAAATTGTCATATCTGGGGAGCTCGGAATCCTCATGATGTGAGGGAACATGAGTGGGATAGCTCATAACTGAAAGTTCCATGACGATTAATATGTGTTGTGTTGTGTACCTCAGTATGCTAGAGAGCTAAGCTGTGCCACAGGTACCTGACAGATACATCTTCCAGCAAGATGGGGCACCACCGCATTTCTGAACACCTGTCACTGAGCTCCTCAATAAGCAATTCACATGAATATAGATCAATTAAGGTGGCCCCATTCTGTATCTCTCTTCATGACCTGATCTGACAACCCCTGGCTGTTCTGTGCTGTAGGATGATCAATGCAGCAGCATAACTTCACAGATGTCAAGTCACACCTGGACAGAGACAGCACATTGGTTGGATGTCTATCATGCCACAAGGGGAGCATACATTGATATCTACTGTCACAGCAAAAATATATTTGGTAATTTTTTTATATTTTTCCCCTCAAACAGCTTGCATGTATCTTCACTGGGACTAAAGTTATTCTGTTTATTTGTCAGCTGCGTTCAATTTGGATATCCTGTTATATTGGGGCCACAAATTACACACCTGAATATTGTGTAGCAACAGACTCAATTCTTCCCACGTTTATATTGTTCCTGTACATGGAACATATATTCCTTGTGATTTGAGATTTCAAATACATACATACATACATACATACTTACTTACTCATGGAGCTGAGCCCTCCTGGAGGAGCCACCAATTCTGCAGCTACTCAAGAATTTCCCAGCATTTTATGGAACCCGAAGGTTCATCACCATGTTCACAAGAGCCCTCCACTGGTCCTTATCCTGGGCTAGATCTATCCAATCCATACCATCCCATTCTATCTCTCTAAGATCCATTCTAATATTGTCCACCCACCTACGCCTTGGTCTTCCCTGTGGTCTCTTTCCTTCTGGCTTTCCCACCAATATCCTATATGCATTCCTCGTCTCCCCCATTCGTGCTACATGACCTGCCCACCTCATCCTCCTTGACTTGATCATTCTAATTATACTTGGAGAAGAGTACAAGTTATGAAGCTCCTCATTATGCAGTTTTCTAAAGTAGATATACAAACTGGATAAATTTCACTTCAGTCAGTACAGGTCAAACACAATGCATATTAAAATAGAATTTCATCACATGTAAAATAAAATTAAAGAACCCTTAAATGAATGTAGAAGTATAATGGGTGAGCCTTCTGGGCCCTTGCACAGTGACCACAGTGGTCTATTGCGACTTAAAAGAACCCTTACAGAAATCTTTTTACATGCATGAATTGTAGGTCTGATTATAACTTTAATTTGAAAATCAGCATAAAGCCCACTGATATTTAAACAAAAGGCTATTAAAAACAAACTCTGTCAACAATTTTTGACATCAATAACATGAAAAATGAAGGAAAGACAACTGTACTAAAATAATGGACTTGGCAGAATAACAATGCAACAAGTGATGCTGGTACCTACAAGAAGTATTTCTGGCAAAAACAGACACAACATAACACAAGTATAAATTCCACTGTTGCCATATTCTGCTCCTATACATAACTATCATGAACCTTGAATATACGTATTAGTTTATTCCTGGTATCTTCTGTTCATATTCATAACCACTTGCTAAAATAAGTAACACCAGAAGAGCAAGACTTATTCATTGTGTTGTACATTAAATTAAATTCAAGGCCAAATAGTTTATGCATATATTTGTTTGTAGTTTATTTAATGACACAGTCAGTAACTCAGACTACACCATGTCAAATGATTGATGATAGAGAATTATGAGGTGACAAGAAAGTAGTAAAGGCCTGACTTAAGGTTCACTTAGTGGCCTCCGTAGTCTAGAGGTAATGTTCCCACCTCATGACTCGTGGTACGCGGTTCAAACCCGGCGGAGGTCGTGGAATTTTTAAGGGCGGAAAAATTCAGGGAACAAGTCCTCCGGGAGGGACTTTAAGCCGTGGGTCCCGTGTCATAGCTTTACGGCATGTAAAAGAACCTCATATCTCCTAAGGAGGTCACTGAGCCAAATTCAAGGACGTTTCCCTCCCAACAGTAGTCTCTAATGCCTCTTATAGATGGGGAAGCATTATAGATACCGCCAAGCCAGTAGAGAACTCGCTGGCTCGGTCGGGACTGATGGTACGCACCAATATCGGTAGGGTATAGAGACTGGTAGAATATCATAGAGGGAAGCACAATAGATCAAACTGGTCGTGGTGCACAGGGTGACCCACCCTCTCCAATAACTAACTAACTAAGGTTCACTTCAAGTGTTTGACTGACAAGACTTAGGAAAGCAATGAAAAACCCCAGTCAGGATAGTCAGTGCCCTGGCTGAAATCTGATCCAGATATCTCCTACATACAAGTCAGATGCATTATGGCCTGGGACAGGTTGCTCATAGTTTCATGCATATACATTGGGTAGCCTCTGTAATGTTGATTAATTATGTCAAGACTTTGTATCTGTTACAAATTAACATGAAGACCAATGGTGTACAAAATCACAAAAGATGCATTTGGAAATTTTATTTATTCCAAACAAGAGCACTGTATTGTCTTTCTCTTGGAATAAACTGACAGGAGGTGTCACAGTGCCATCCATTCAATGATGCTTTGGATGTCTCCCCAAAATGTATTCACATCACACTGATAGTGAAGTTTCTCCTGCTGAAGTATGTTTCAGTTATTTTCCACCATCATGAAACAAACAGTAGGGAAAGCTGTGCAATTCCAGTTTCTCTATCACACTGTGCAATGGCACTGAAGCAGTAACACTGATAGAACATAGAAGTCCCTTAGTCAGACTTGCAGAATGTCCAGCCTTGTCAGCATTTCTCTTCTTCTTAAATCCTCTCAATGCCTCTCTTTGCAGACCCCATCTAAGTAACTAAGTAATAAATTAATTACCTAGCTACTTATATATTTAGCAAAGCACTGAAGCTCAGTACTGCTATTACCAAAGTCTACAACCTTTTCTTCGTGGTAAAAAAGTAAGTCAAGCGAGAAATCAGCATGAATGAGGCAGCAAGCACAGGAAACTGTGTGCAAAACACCCAGGATCTATAAAGGCTAGGTGGAACTTGCAAGTCAAAGCCTGTTTCCATTGGTTATCCCTGAGAAGCAGTGTAAACCAAAAGGAGACAAGAAAGGTAAATATGAGGTTTGCTCTGCTTGCCTGTTGCTTCAAACTGGATTCTTGATTGGCTTACTCTTCAGCCTAGATGCCAGAGGCAATATTTCCCATTGAAACATCAGTCAACTTTCACCAAACTAGAAAACATACCCCAGAAAACAGAACTCTTCAGTCACTCCTGTGAGAACATAAAATTGAGCTTGCAAATTATTTCCTGTTCCCCAAGTAAAAGGACTGTGTTTTGAAACCATAAAAAACTGATAAAACTATTGTTTTGTACATCCCTTGAAATGCAGTGTTTTGAAAAACAGAAAGTTTAATAGAAATCACTCTTCGGATGAACTATCTTTAATTGCACCATCCAAACACCCTAATATATGCATATCTGACTAGTAAAATTTTCTGCTGAATTTGTTACAAAAGATAAAATTGGTATTCAAACTGCTATGCAAGCTCTTAATATGAAACACATTGCATGTTACAGTGCATGGTGTGTCTGCATTTATCAGCAGGGGCAGCTGCATGTACAAATCCAATATGACAAATGTCAGACATGGAGTAATCACTTCAGTGACTTCAACCCTCGGAGCAATTTTGTTTCCTGTTAACCTAGTCAACATCTTCACTAATGTCTCCCTCTCTACAAACCGGGGTGCAGGCAACCATACAAAAGAAAATCCTGTAGATGTACGTTACTGTACAAGTACCAGAAATATGTTAAAATACAATCTGGTAGCATTCTAAAGGTGATACAAAGGTCTGTTACTAACTGATGATGCGCACCCTCCTTCTCATCGCAGATAAGGACAATTTGTCAATATTACTCTCAGTCTAAGAGTGAGACTTCACACACCCCATTTGAATGCTAATTTAATTCTTGTAGAATACAAGGTTCTCACAGCAAGGGCTATAAAGAGTTCTATCTTCTGGAATAAAACGCTGCATAGTCCATTGAAAGTCAACTGATGTTTCACAGGAACACATTGTCTCCATCTTCAGGGCTGAAGAATAAGCCTCAAGATGGAGGTGACATGGTCTCTAAACATCAGGTGACTTTCAACAGACTACATGGCACTACTACTCAGAATACAGGGCTCTTCAACTGACTCTTGTCTGAAACTGTGTTATGATGTATTATAAACATGGAAAGATACAGAGGCCTTTTAATCACTGTTTTCTTGGATGCAATGTCATGTAGTCTGGTTTCGGATGAACTTGCTACCTCCATCTTCAGGGTCCTCCCTCTGATGTTTATCATGTTTTGTAAGAATGCTAGCAAACATCTAACAAACCATATGGTGTTACATTCCAGAAGACAGAAATCTTCACATTTACCAGTGCAACAGCTTCACATCTCACAAAGACGTTTTAAATTTTAAATAAATTTTATTCAGAGAAGACTATCATCTACTGGGATGGATGAGAGGAGTTGTGTGACTCCTACAGTCATGACACCTATAGGAACTGGGACCAAGAACAATGATGTTGGCAAGGGCCAGCAGCAATTTACCTGACTCAACCCTGGGATGTGTAGTTTGGCAGAATTTCATCCTTTAACAGACTACATGGGATCACAGGCAGGACAACAGTAGTTTTCGTAGTAACTGCTGTGAGAACCTTAATTCCAAACAATTTTATTTATTCCATGCAGAGAAATACTGTGCATAAAGAAGTTGTTGCAGCTCTTGGGCCCTCTTGACCTGCGTGGGACACCGTATGAAATATTTCCCACATACTCCCTTATGAGACTTCACACACTGACTAAGAATACAAGTTCCACTGGTTCAGATCCGCTGCTACAGTGGCTAATCCAAGTTATGATGACACATTGTAGATCGGTGTTCATATGTCCTTTATGACTTGACTTGCATTCCTCCATAAGGGAACAGAGTTGATGCACATATTTCTCAAATTTCTGTGTATGTGTGGTGCACATGTCTTCTCATGAGACATATCATGGTGAAGAGCACAAGTTTTGAGAAAAGTCATTTAGACATTATTTCACAAAACTTCTTGACCTCTGTGAGAAGCTAATTATATTATAATTCCCAGCCATTACTTCAGAATTATGACCTGTCGCTTTAAAAGAACTAAAGGGGTATTATCACTACTGCTACATGCGTCAATTTGGAACACACAAGCATGCTGTTAGTGCAGGAAGAAGCAAGCAAGAAAACTTATATGTGACCTAAATTTTTATTGGAAATTGATACACAAATACATGTGAAGATTACAACAAAAACCACCACCAACTTCAGACAACACAAATTTACTGCATGACACATCAGCTGTTCTTGCAGTGAGGGGCTACAGACTGCAGAAATTTCTCAGTTAATGCAGCAGTCATGTTTCTTACAACTTCTGGGTTAGTCTGAATGCATTAATTTTGCCACCTGCAATTTTGGTGAGTCTAATCACTCTAAGAGCTCTGAAATGTGACCAGTTCCAAGCTGAAATAGTTTACCTGTAAAGATATAAAGTTGTCTGCTGTGTCAGCAAGCACATTATGAAGTCGCATAGGAAATAATATAGGAAAATCTTCAGAAAATCCTTAATCTTTACACTAGGTGAAGGTAAGTGACCTTCATCATGCTCTGGCCTCTGTAATCCTTTGTAAAGGGCCCTGTGGGCAGGCCATAAAGCTAATTTAAAAGTACAGGGGGGAATGTGAAATCAACTCCTGCTGAGAATCAAAGATCAGTCTTTCAGCCCATAGCCTGTCAATACTGACCGAGCTATTTGGGATCTAACTTACTGCAGGAGGATAATTTAACTATAGAGAATATTCTGTGATAACAGTGAGACATTTCTTTTGTTGTATTTTAGTATAGGCATTTTAATGTATATAAAATCAAACATTCTGAGAATGGATTAAGCGAGAAATCATTGCAGTAACAGTTTGAACTTGTTCTGCTGAGATGAGATAATAAAAACACACAATAAACCAATACTAATGGCACAAGAACAGTAGTATCATATTGGCAGAGCACTTGCAGCCTTACCAATGGCAATTCTTTCAGTTCAAACTGATGATGCAACAGATCATCAGAGTTGTGATTTATACAAAGGGGAAGTCACAGAACTGTGCTGGGGCATACATAACCTTTCTGCTATGCATGCTCACTGTGTGGGTTGCCATATTTTATACTCAGTAGTTGTGCCAATATAAGGCTGCTTAAAGACTGCAGAATAAAGTCTACAGTTCTGCTTACAGTATCTGCCTTCTATATCTCTCTGATCTAATTATATCTCTATTTAGCAACAGGGTCCATAATTCCCCTCACCATCAGGGTGCACCAAACACTGACTTTTACAGAATGGAACTTCATGTGAAAGATTTGCATATTCTATGCTGCGGCATTTGTTACCTTCTCTGTTCTCATGCGCATTTAAATAAAACTAAGCCTTGTATGAAAAGAAAAATGTCAATTCAGAATAGAGTTCACCATCATGAACTGACTGAAGATACAAGTCACAGAAAATGTTTGGTTTCATGAACTGTGACTTTACACTATAAGGCTGTAGTTTCAAATAATGTTGTTATGGCCCTTACAGTTCCTTTTGTCGAGAGTCTTGCAAGGTGAATGTTTATGTGAAGGTTCAACATTGCCCAACTTTTCTTGTGTTAACACTTTCCTGTCCATTAACATGCCAATTGTTTTCACTGTACTGAGAAGATTCTGAATAGTTTTCAGTGGGGAACTACAACTCCAGGAAACTTTCTTCTGTATTTTCTCTGACACTTCACATAATATTAAAATAAAATTCCTGATACCCTGATGTAAATATGTCTAACTAAAAGGGAATCTTGCAAGATGCACAACAAAATGAAAAGTATGGCCTTATAAAGCCATAGATGTGTCTACTTCGCAGCCATAAGATCTAGTAATCTCTGTAACTGATATCTCTAGTAAGTTCACATTGGAAAGCTTAATTCTGTGTTAACCTTTTTTTAGGTTCTGCTCAAATGGACAGAAGAACACAGAAGATAACAGATGAATGTATGAATGAATGAACGTATAAGGGGTGGGCCTTCTCAGCCCTTGCACTGTGACCTACAGTGGTCTATTGTGCTTTAGATAAGAGAAACTGGAGCACAGGGATTCACATCTTACACAGGAAGTTCCACTTCATCATGTACAAGTCTGCGTCTGGTGTGCAGCTGGTGTACAGTGGATTATGGATCTCACATTGTATGCAGATATGAGAGCTATATACGGAAGATACTAGAAGTGAACCATTAGCCTTCACTCTACAATGTCCATGCAATCTCATACTGCCACAGCTGAGGAAGGAAAGGCAGAAACCCAAACACTGCCCACGAAAAGGGGAAAGACAATGTCTGAGCACAGTTGCCAAATGTCCTCCTTCTATTATATATGTCGTGAATAAAAGCAGAACAAATATCACTGAACACATTCTGAGAATCCATCTATCTGTTACACGGCCACATATACATTAACTGCAATGTTCTAATGACATACTTTCAGGCTCTCATGGTGCTGATGTTAATTTTTATGTTCACTTTTGGGGGATGACACCATGTTGTGATGTCTGTCTGTCAATGTTTTAAAAAAAATAGCAGTCATCTTCAAGGCAAACTGACTAAACAGTAGTCATGCACTATGTTCGTAAGTTTGGGCCATCAGGCTGTGGGAACCTGTTCACTCACATTGCTGGATATCTGACCAAGAGGGACAAAGCCTGGCCAGTTTTCGTAACCTTCTAAATGTGGGGACTGAGAGAAATGTGTGTGATGTGTGAAGAGAGGGGAAGGCAACATGTGTAAATGCACATTCTCTCTCTCTCTCCTTTGGTAAGGCCTGAGGTTTCCACAGAAGTGACAGTTCATACTATTGCCTTCCAAGTAATGATCTAATGTTGTAGTATGGTAGATGGTGTCCACTGGTCAGCTTACACCACAGTGATCACCTGCAGACTACAACATGGTGTCATTACCCAGAAGACAACAAGATGAAATAAAGCCTCCGGTCACACATCAATCAGAGGAACTACCTCATAAGCGGCAGAGCCATAGTCATTTTGCCAAGCTGACGGCAGCAGAGTTCTTGAAACCCCCAACAAACCAGTCCACCATAATTCTGCGTCATCACCCAAGATATGAAATATATTTTCATATTACTTCTAAAATAACAGACAGTCTCAATGTTACTGCTGACAACCTCATGATGATAAACGAACTTAGGCAGACATCGGTCTGTTGGTCCCTTCTGCAACCCCTCACTCCTTACAACACATACTGCCTTACACCAAGCATCCTCGGATAAATGCAGGCCAGTGTAAGAGATATTCTTTAGCATTCTGAACAACTCAATCCAAGTTACTTGATGCAACTGCTTTAAACTTATGTTCAGGAAACATTTATTGTGTAAACTGACATAGAAAAATATTCAATACGTTTAATTTGTAAATATACATATATACACACACACATACAAACACACACGCACACAAAATTCGTTTTCTGTAAATGGGGAGTCTGAAAAGAAACATGAATGTGCATGTATGTGTGTTTTAGCTTGGAAGTTCCCACAGCCACCATATTGGTACCAATAATATGGGGTTCAGATAAGTACATGTCCATATCTGAATCATGGAATGAATGGACATGCAGCTCTGTTATTTGGTTAAGAGTGGTTGGTTGGCTTCTGGTGCCTCCTAAGGTCTGCAAGGATATGTGATCAGAGATTCATGTCAACTGGGCCCACCTACAGTTTAACAAGGGGTCTGAAACCGTGCAGGTGCGCGCATGTGTGTGTGGGTGTGTGTACGTGGGGGGGGGCGTATTTTTCAATTCTTCGTATATCCAAAGTCCTATTTTCAGTACAGCTGAAGGTTTCAGCATGTGAGCAAAAGAATTTTTATACACATTTTACATATGACGCACTTCAGAAATGTCTCAATAAGAGCTCCAGGTCATACTGAAACACCATCCCATCCTGTTACTGTTACAAGTTGCCGAATGAATTACTTTATGCAGGAGCCTGGGAGTCTGATCAAATTCTAATATACACATAAAGTGACTGGAAAATTTTAAATGCTCTCCTGTATTCCACAGCAACTATTAAACACCAGACAGGGAAATGTGAAGTCACTACTAAACACTACACAAAATCTATCTTGTTGCATGAATGTGAAACACTGGTAACAACACCAGGTTAACTGAAACAGCTTATCTATGAGGAAATTACAAGAGGATCCACAGATTTGGGAATTATTAAAAGCTGCAGAAAGGTCTAGTGACCTAGCATTTTCACAGATGAGAGTCCTAGGCAAGCATACATACACTGAATTCTCAAGTACACTGTACAACTTTGAATATAATGCTGCATGGAATGTTAAACTGCAATGTTATTATTGTGATTTTGGAGGGATGTGAACTAAAGCAGCCATTACATATTTCATGGTCCTCTCTCAGTAGTGAATGGAGCCAGGATAGCAGAGTTGGTATAGCGACTGGCTATGGGTTGAACAATGAGGTCAGAGTTCAAGCACCAGCAGGGTGAACAATTTTCTCTTCTCCACAACATCCAGGCCAGTTCTGGGGTCCACCCAGCCTCCTATCCAATGTGTACTGGGGGTGTGTAGCTGACCACTCACCTCCAACTAATGTCTAGGTCAAGAAAATGTGGATCTATTCATCCACTCCCCTATATGTCTTCATGGTGTAGTGCTTAATTAGTTAGCCACAGGGACAACTTTACCTTTACCTCTCAGTATTTTCCTGGATGTATTATGGTAGACAAAAAAAGAATCTCTGACTATCTCATCATCTGCATGTGATTGTTTAGTGTGTGTGTGCGTGCATGCGTGCGTGCAGGTTCAGTCTCAAAGAGGAAATATTTCTTTCATATTCATCCCTCATACCCCTTTTTCTTTAATTTATCCCTTTCATACATTTATTGCCTTTCTTCCTTTCTCATCCCTTCTATTTTTCTGCCCTTCTGTCATTTGTTTACTCCTTACTTCATTCTCCTTCATGGGTAAGCAGATTAACTATGTACTGCTCAAATCATGCTGTTACACCAGAAAACAATGAAAAATATTGGTTGTGATATACAGCACCTTATTTCAACATTTTTCCTGAGGTCTGCACAAGCAAACAAACATTACAAGCACACATAAATACACACAATGGCTTCTATAGTACAGATGATGCTGACAACAAATTTGGAATGGTTCAGTTTAAAGCATGATGCAGTCACATAATACATAGGTATCACACTCAGCAGGCCCAAGGATACCGTGGATAAGGCAGCAACATGTCTTACATTCAAGTAAATTTGTGCTTACAGGTTGTTAACAATTTGTAATGCTAAATAAATGCCACAGCAAATGGTACCATCTACCTACCAACTAGCGATTAACACAATTTTACCAACAAACAATTCTAAATTACAAAATAATCTTAAATTAAAAAAAAAAGAAACAAAGTGGGGCAGTACAAATAAAAATAAGGTGGCAACATGCTCTGTCATCACTTACAGAGTGAGTGAAGTTGCTCCTCAGAGTAGCCTGAACAAAAAGAATGTCAGCTTATCAGTTGCTGTGCCCGCCACCTCTTGCACCCCTTTGTTCCCACCACAAATTGTCTGTCTGTCCATTTGCACCAAGAGAGAAATGACAGTGGGAAAAAGATATGCCTTCTGTGAAGACAAAAGAAAAATATTTGGAGTCCGTGACGTTTCATGTCCACATTATTAAAACATGGGTGATATAATTTTCTTACGCAAGTACTACAGTGGAATTACAAACTGAGTGCTTCTCCCATGAGGCAATTTCATCTCAGAAGGAAAACTGTGCACACTTCAAAGTGGATGAACCATTAACTGTAACTCTGTCAATTTTTAAAAAATAATGTCACAGAAAATAATTCTGAATAGTTCTGCATAAACAGCTGTTCCTGAACAAAGCATCAACACAGCCTCCTCGGTGCAAATGACAGTGATTAGTTGTTTACTCCACCCTTTCCTGGCAGTCTTGGTCATCCATACCTATTTCCTGCAGGGCGGTGATGTTGGGGGTGCCCACCCCCCTGGCAGCAGCCGCGTGCTTCTCGAGGTTGGGGGCACTGCGGCTCCACCGCTTTGGCCCGCCCGGAACTCCGTCTACCACCCGTGTAATGATCTGCCCACGTTCTCGCTGATGCAGTGTGCTCGGCCCCCACGTCTTACCCTTCACCCCATCAGCAGGGACTACCAACACAAGAATAATTAAGTCTAGTTCTTCCTATCAGAAACCCACTTATCCTTCCCTGCATCCTTCCCTTGACATCCATCAACACACTCTTCTTACAGAACAGTCAGCTATATAATAACTTAACCCAAACCCTGTCCAACCGTTTGAGCCTTGCCTTTTAGTGTGAGAATACTTGTACTTACAAATTACCTTCATTCTGTGACAAACAGAAGTTTATTAAAAAACTATAAATAAACAAATTAAACAAACTTTCTACATAAAAACGCCATGCTACAAAGCAAAACACACTTTAGCACCATGCTCTCGAAAAGTGCAATACTCCAGTCAAAGTGAAAGCAGTGTTTCTCTGTACTCTGATGAAAATACAAAGCATATGTCAGCATCTCTACTGACTCTCCTTGCAATATAACATTAATCTCCACCTGCAGCGTGGGACAGAGTCCTCCTGCTGGCTAGGCTAGAGAGAAAAACACTGCTCCAAGAACGAAACCAATTCAAGTGAACTGCTCTACTACACACTGAAATCTGGTACTCACGTGCAATAGCACGCAGACGTGGGATACTAGGTGACCCAGGTGGGCTGTTTGGGCTTGATGGGTTGCGAGGCTTCCGATCTGGTGCAGTATGTTGTACAGTGAAGGTGTGCCGAAAATCTGCAAAAACAGACACAATAGCACAAATACCAAAATATGTATTCACCAGATGTCATTACTTAAGTCAACTTAAGTCACTTTCTTATCAGTGGACTGATTTTGGCAGACAAATTGCCCAGCCTCCTTATTCACAAGGTTTGACACCAACTGATATTCACACAAGGATATGGTATAAGTGAACTAAAGAACAAAGTCACTGGGACCATCACATCCAATAAAATCATGTGTGAACAGATTAAATATTAACTAACTTCTTGGAGCCGAACCCTTCTTGAGAAGCTGCCAGTTGCAGAGCTACTCAATAATCTTCCAACATTTTATAGAACCCAATGGTTCATTACCATGTTCACAAGAGCCCAAGACTGGTCCCTATCCAGGGCCAGAACAATCCAGCACATATCTCCCCACTTTATCTTTCTAACATCCATTTTAATGTTATCCTCTCACCTACATCTTTGTCTTCCTAGTGGTCCCTTTCCTTCTGCCTTTCACGCCAAAAACCTACATGCTTCTGTTTTTCATCCATGCATGCTACATATCCTACTCATCTCATTCTCCTTGACTTGACCATTCTAATTATACTTGGCAAAGTGTACAAGTTACGAAGCTCCTCATTACGGTCACTGCCCCACAAAAACAAAAAACAAAACAAAAAACTCCATGGTCTATAGTCCACGAGCGAACTATACCAACCAAGCAACTGCCGCCTGTCATCGAAGTTAGTGCCAACTTTAGCAGACAGAGGGTGTCACACGGTCAGTGCAATGGATCCCCACAGCCAGTCCATCTCGGTTTTCTGGACAGGAGCCACTATTTCTTTGAAATAGCTCCCCAATTATCCGCTTGAGGCTGAGTGGATGCCATTCCAGACCCACTACTTCTCAGAAAATCTGGTAGTGCTGGGAATCAACTCAGGATCTCTGGATCTGTAGCCAGGAACTCTGACCACTAGACCACAGAAGCGGTCGGTCACTGCCCTAAAACTTCTTTAATGTTTTGAGATGGGACCTCTCATACAAAATTCTTGTGTTGTTTGTTTACTCACTGCCAGTCTCTCCCTAATGCTCTCCACCACCAGCTAATGGTCAAGACCTCTCCCCTGAAAGACTGGAAGATATTGTGTACTCATGCACTTGGATGTCACTGCCTGCCTATCAAATTATGGTCAATTTGACTGTGAGGCTTTCCATCAGGAGATGTCCATATAAACTTATGAATGTTAAGATGTCAGTTTGTTGTACTTTTGAAAATCAGATTTTTGGATACGTCGAAGTTACTACCCTACTTCCATTAGCATTATTAATTTCGTGTGAACTCTCATTCCCAACTGTCTTCGAAAATATCTTCCCTGCCCACTTTGCCACTGTAATCTCCTAACAAAATTTTCTGTGGTACTTAGGGAATTTATTGAATACACTGAGATGAAATATTAGTACATTAAATTAGGTAAATATATTTTTACTTTTCTACAGCTGGGATTCAATTCCCAGCAGGGAAAACAGGTTTCTCTCTTCTCCACAGCGCAGAGACCAGCTCTGGGACCCACCGAGCCTTCTATGCAGTGGGTACCAGAGCTCTCTCCTTGTAGGTAAAGTGGGCAGGATGTGAAGCTGACCACCCACCTCCATCTAGTGGGTGGTCAAGAATGGTGGAGCTATACCTCCAATCCCTGACACCACTAGTTTCCTGAAGGTACCACCTATGCAGTTTTATTTAGGGATACAATTTCCTTAAAGTCCCGATCAAAGTCGATATGCGGTCTAAGGCATGAACTGTCTTTGCTTGCTTGAACGCTGGGATGGTGGGTTTGAATCCACTCAGGGCATGAATGTCTGTATGCGTTTATTCCGTGTCTGTGCTGTCCTGTGTGCAGATAGCAGCCTTGTGACAGGCTGATCCCCTGTCCAAGAAGTCCTACTGACTGTGTATATGATAAAGAACCTGAAAAAGGCCAAGGTCCAACAAAAGGACTGTAGAGCCACAGACTGACAGACAGACAGACAAACAGCAAATAGGTAGATAGATTTTCATAAACTGAAATGTCATGAGAGTCATTTTCAAGATTGTCATTTTGTGTTTTGGGGCCCATCTGTAGGGTCCCTACTTTTGGGGCTGGAATATGGAGATTCAAGAGGCATCGACCTAGAATGGATAAACTCTTGAATACTTAGAATTACTTGGTTTTTGGACTTTGCTGATCATCTGGTATTTTAAAAGACACAAAAGAAAAGGTTTCAGAAACTGGATCTGTTTCCATCCTCAGGTGAGGAGGAAACACCTAGATATATTGCGTCGTGTTTTTATTTGTTATCTTAAAAACCAGGACAATGGATATAGTCCAAAAACCCAATATATCAGTGTGTTATACACCATCGTCAGAATCCTATAGTAACTATTAGGAAACACCTAATCCGTTGAATCCCTTAGAAACAATGATCTCTATCATTGGAGCACCCACATCAGTATAACCACAACTATACAACTACCTCAGACCAGGCTATGTCAAAGGGAAATAACAGGAAAATATTAAAAAAAAAACTGTGATAATGCATGCACAGACCTGAAACTAAGAGAGAAGCCATCAAACCAAGTACATGAATACCAATGCATAGGATTAAATGGAGAATATTGTGAACCCATTTTGTGCCTACTGCTAGCGCCTTTTGTGGAGTAAAAATTGAACACTTGTGATTAAAACCTTATAGCAACCCATGAAGAATCTGACCCATCATACTGAGCTTCTCTGTGACTTGGCAACCACACTGCTGATAAGGAGGATCCAGTTGGGAGAAATGTCCAAACTGGCTTGGCTGTTCAGATTGGTAAAGCAAGCCGCATGGGCCGATTCACTGTATTTCCTATACCTGCTGTTACTTTCAATTTCCAAAATCCTAGCTTTATCCCATCTTACCCTATGACCCTCTTCACAGGCATGTTGGTCTAATTTTGATTTTTCTAGAAGACTCTTTGAGATTGCGCCCCATTCACGGAGCCTCATGGCTAAAGCCCTGCCTGTTTTGTGACTCATGAAAACCTGGCCAGAAAGAGATCTGCAACAGATGGCACAGTGCATATATGACATTCAGTGTGAATGTGGCAGACACTACACACATTTTGTGTGCTTCAGACGTGTGCATTAAGGAGCACAAACATAATCAGACCCAAGGTCTGCTCAAAAAACAAAATTAGCCCAAGATGCATATAAAAAGAGGCCACAACATGTTGGAAAGAAGCAAAGGCCTTGCAGACTGAACAAAACACCACCTACAGGAAATACGAGGAATCTGCCCATATGTCACCCAATCAGTAACCCAGCTTGGACGTCTCTCTCATCCAGACTCCTGCTATTGCAGCGGAAGTCAGAGAACTACAAATCTGTCCAGTGCAGACTTTGTGTGAAAGTTGTGTTCTTATGTTGGTACCATAGAGAGAATGTGTCTCCTTAGTGATGACTTATATTCTGCAGTACTCTGATTTTAACAATAGTTGTGAAACAGTGCATGGGCAAAGGTGCTAGGCCTCATGTGTGTGGAGTTTTTAAATATTTTAATGTTTGTCTTAACTCTCACAGATGAGTTATGCTGTGCTTGGTTTATATATCCTCTCTTGTGTTGGTGCTGTTGTCCAGCAACAGGGACTATCTTTATCAATTGGGTCCATCTAAGTAGGCTTTTACCTGATGACAGAGGCAGAATCTAGTCTCCGAAACATTGTGTTTTAAACAAAAAACAGGACAATAGATAATGTCCAGAAATTCTTGAACTAGCGGAGCAATTATCAGCTTTGCAAGAAGAACTCTCCTGCATACAGTTATGATGTGTATGATGTAAAACTTGCTTTCTTGCCAACAGAGAAGAACATGAATAGAAGGTGTTTTAAAATAGAGTTCTAAGGAGAATGTCTGAACTTAAGGAAGCTGATGTAAGAGGATGGTGAAAAGTACACAATAAGAGTCTCATAACCAGGACTCCTCACTACGAGAATATAAGGGTGGGCAAATCAAAGAGAATGACATGAGTGGGCCATGTAGCATGCACAGATGGAAAGACATTGCTGAAGAGGATCTTAAATAAACAGAACATTTGAATGTGAACAAGATTCAAATGTCCCAGGATAGGGTACAGTGTCAGGCCTCCTGATGTACGGTGAAGACATCTGGTGCAATAAAAGCAAACAATATCTTGACTGACAGGAATAACTGGTTTAGAGATTTCTAAATTACTGCAGCGTGTTTTTTTTTGCCACTGAAGGCGCCGTTCAGATTGTTAATTGGTTTATTTAACAACCTACAAGTCTCATCTACAATTAATTACAACAATGTTACGGGTTTACACACTTTATAAACCCTACACACAAATCTGTCCACTCTGTCCTCAGTAGTCTACACGTATTCACAGTACGATACGGGAGCTATTCCAGTATCACTGTGTCACACACTCCCAATTACTTCTCTTGTGAGCCAGGCATCTGCTTCTCACGCTATCACTTCTAATCACACGTTCCGGTATTCTTCTTTCTGCTACCGCTGCTACATTCCAACTGTCTTCGGCGGCTGCTACATTTTAACTGACTTCGTAGGCAGTGTAGTTCTCACATTACCTAGTACCTCACAAATCCAGTCTTAAGCATTACATACTGCTTTTACTTATATGTATTACAAATTATGGAGCTCAAAACATGAGAGTTGCACTTTTAAGCAAAAGTTTCTGAACAGATTAAATTCCACACCTGCACAAATTCAAGGTGACAGGTGGCCATGATGCCTAAATTTTCTTCCTATTATATTACTACCAGAGCATCGCCCATCAAAGGTGATGTAGGAAATCATTTCTTTTCCCTTTTGTATCTTTATCTCATTCCCTCCTTTTTCTCTCATGGTTGCTGTAATCCTTTTATTTGCTCATCATACTCTTATTCCTCTTTCTTCTTCACATTTAAATATGACCCATACCCTGTTCTTCCATTCTTTTATTCCTTTTATATATTTATATCCATCCTTGCTTCTTGTATATTCCTTTCCCATCCATTTTATACATCCATTATATAGTCATTGCTCTCCTGATATCCTAGCAAATGTATGAGACAGCTGCAACAGCAGAAGGCAGTGTTTTAGCAATGGCAGACTACTTTACATCCTTCCCATATCCTGGCAATGTCACACTGAGTTTCCATGAGCATGACAAACTGGCTGTTACTTATATGCAGATATTTCAATTCAAAGGTTCAATGCAGAAATGCTGTGGCTCAGCTTTAATAAATTTTGGAGAGCAAAAAACATTTTTAAAAATTCAAATGAAGTTAAAACAATACCACTGCACTGCTCCTTTTTTGGTGTAACTGTAGGATTATTTGAGCCACCACCATTCTTACACCACTGCACTGCGTTATTTGCTTTTTACATATGAAATAATGCAAAACAAAATTCTGCCTAGAACTGAAGCCACCCCATTGGAACCTTAAACTGTCCTTTTGTTAAAAATGAGGAAATTTCTCACCTTACACATTTTGGTTTTTAGTCCAGTTCACAGTTTCTCGAGGTGGCTCTTGGGTTTACAGGAAATTTGTGCAGGCCTAGTTTAAATAATAGATTAAGTCTTAAATATTACACATTTCTTCAACTGTACTATATAACTGTCATGATTATTCAGACATTTCTCTCTTCCTAATAACCAACACACATATACCAACTGTCTCTTAGACTCTTGGTTCTTGAGTGGACTTTCAAATAAACAGCAGTAATTTTATGTTACCAAAACATTACACAATACACCATGTTCAAAAAATAACAGTGGGGTTTTCATAGGTCTGTGTCTCCAAATACACAAGGGCATCACATTGAATGTTATGCCTTTCTTTACATTCCTCGATTCAAACAGTTTCATGAGCAGCCCACCACAATGCACTGTTACATTCCTTCACTCCCCTTTACATATAATGGAATTTTGTAATGCAACAGTATTTCTTGGAAGATGGAATGGCAGGGATGGTTCAGTTCTGTGTAAACCCAGAAGTGTAGATTTGACATTGCTTGATTTGTGTGTGTGTGTGTGTGTGTGTGTGTGTGTGGAGGGGGGGAACTATTGAAATGATTACTTTCATGTGAACAGAATCTGAGACCTATCATTTGAAAACAAAAAGCAGTAAAGCCATTAGCTAAAGTGGCGATTTTTCCCTTGGTACTTTTGGGGACAGATATTTAAAGTCATTGGTGAGAGCTGGAGAAGGAGGTTACCATTGAAATGGTACATAATACACCCTATAGTCATTTCTTTATATTCATGTTACTGGACAGTATCAATAAATTAGATCTACAAAATGTTGCAAAACCCACAAAACAAAATGATTGTGATAGGATATGGGGAATGAAAATAGTCAAATAGCCTAGTTTCTGTTATCAAAGACTTCACTGCCTTGTATAAAGCTTTCTGAGTTCTAATGATTTCACAATTTGGCTCCTTTGTAATCAATTACTCACAACTGATAGGCTACTCCATAGTCTGCTGCTATCACAGTTCCCAGTTTTTCAAATTGCATTAATTTATTTAACAAACAGGGGACAAAATCAGGCTGGCTGGGACATACATCCTATTTCAGGGGACAAATGGTCACTTTACACTTATCAGGTAACAAGTAATATGCTACGGCATATATGGCAAGAAGTGGAATACTGACTGGGAATGTGTAAGGTTATTTATTAATTATGTCAAAACTATAGCATAGTCAGTAGACAGGCCTGCCTATGGGCTGGACAACCAAGGGAACAGAGTTTGAGTTCAAGTATGGGGCAACAATTTTCTCTTCATGTCATCCAGACCGAGTCTGGGGCCCACCCAGCCTCCTATCCAATGGGTATTGAGGGCTCTTTCCTCAGGGGTAAAGTGGCTGGGGCATGAAGCTGACCACTCACCTCCAATTAGTGCTGAGGTAAAGAAAACGTGGTTCTATACATCCACTCCCCCATACGTCTTCATGACATAGTGCTTAATTATGTAATGTGGATGGAGCAACAGGAAGTACGGGTCACGTGAACTCCGAGTTTCCACGAGTGACGTCACGTACCCCCACTCCTCCCATCATTATGCAACGCTTGGTAAACATCCCTCCCCGCGAGGCTGTGACGTCACGCAACACGTGAGTACATGCAGCGACTATTGCTAGGCAATGCATAGGTAGAAACACCCGACAACAATACTTGATATCTGTTGCCGAGCAGCAACATGTTCTCTATGTTGTCCATGCCAAGCCTAGATAAGGAGCAGCGAACATTATTCAGTAGTAGTGAGCATCACGTTACTAGAGAGAGATACTAGTACTGAGGATGGAGTATTCTGTATGAGTTGAAGTCCACTGTTGTTGAGTTGTATCCAGTGCATGGCAGGGACTCTGGTAGGAGAAGTAATTGTGATACTGCAGATGGCAGTAGTTGTGAAACTGTGAACTGTGTAAGTCTGAGAGCGAATGTGCAATAAATTTGCTAGATCCAAAATGGCGTGAAGTTATTTGTTGCATTACATACCCAACCCAGGGGCAACTCTACCTTTACTATTTGAAGCATGCTTTAAGGAAATATTAATTTTTTGAATATGTTTCTCATTTTTTTAATACTGGTTCTTTAAACCCCACAGTTATTTTTCAGACACTCTCTACACTGATATCTTGAATTCATATCAATATCAAGTGATATCCCTAGATATAATCCACATATGGCTGGAGAACTGAAGGCAGAAAACCTTATTTAAGTTGAAGGACGAAATATATTGCAAGTGTGTCAAACCAAAGTGTCCGGAAAAACAAACGGATCTAAAAAGGACGGCATAAACGGGTAATGTAGGATGTTACATCAATTACAAATTTCATATTTTATATAGGTGACATAGCCCTGAGCCTACAATAGGCTGGACATGTAGCTAGAATATGGATAAAATGAATGCATACACAATTTCTGAAGGAACAACCTTTTGGAAATCGGCCAATGGGAAAACCAAGGAGAGGAGAGAAAATTATTAAATTTGGAAAATAAGTTTTGGGGATGGGAGGGAGATAGAAGTGGCACCAGGCCATGTGCATAGCAAGTTTTGACATCAGTGGTACTGAACATTTGGTTTCTATTACTACAAAGTTTATTGTTGGTATCCTCACCTGAAGGTAGACTAATGTTTTGCCCAGGCTCCTTCTTCAGAATTTTGAGGCGGCCACGTTTGAATTTTCCTTTGCGTTTCTTTGGTGTCGGTGTCTGTTGTTGTATGATCATGATGTGAAGCTCTCGCTCCAAGAGGTCGATCTCACGTGCCGCCAGCTCTTGTTCCCGCTGACGCAGGTGTTCTTCCAGCAGCTTCTGTTGCAACTGTGCCTTCGTCAGTTCTTCTTCGCGACATCGCAGCTCCTGTATGAATACACAATTCATCATACCCAACTTCCACTATATTCAATATTATTTTTACCACACATATAGCGTGTGTTTATAAAGTCATTTTAAATGTGAAAAGTTCTGGACATACACACACTGAAGCAATTCGTGAACATCATTGTAAGGTTTATTCTGTCTTACTTGGGATCAGTTTGTAACCAAGCAAGGTGTCTGAAGTAGTAACACTTCTGTTCTGAGCAGTATTTTGCAGGTGCCTTGTATGAATCTTACCCAGGTCAATGCTTATCCTGACTGAGGTTTTCTGTGGCTCTCCTTACTCCTTCCAGGCAAGAGCTGTGAGTANGCACTAAAACTGTATATTAAAGGTAGGCCTACTCACCAAATTACAGTAGATTACATCAATTGTTGTGCCTTACTGTACCTAGATACGAGTACAGTAATCAGTTATCTTCATCTGTTTCCTGTTACTTGCCCAATACACACTTTCTAAATTACGTTCAATGTCCATATCAGAGAAATTCAGGAATGAAAATGACGTTACATACGAGGTTGATGCATTTGTGCATGTCGTACTAAGCAAGGTATAAAAACAGTTGCTTTATGAGGAATTAGTTCGTACNGCTCCTGTATGAATACACAATTCATCATACCCAACTTCCACTATATTCAATATTATTTTTACCACACATATAGCGTGTGTTTATAAAGTCATTTTAAATGTGAAAAGTTCTGGACNCATTCAATAGCGTGTGTTTATAAAGTCATTTTAAATGTGAAAAGTTCTGGACATACACACAATGAAGCAATTCGTGAACATCATTGTAAGGTTTATTCTGTCTTACTTGGGATCAGTTTGTAACCAAGCAAGGTGTCTGAAGTAGTAACACTTCTGTTCTGAGCAGTATTTTGCAGGTGCCTTGTATGAATCTTACCCAGGTCAATGCTTATCCTGACTGAGGTTTTCTGTGGCTCTCCTTACTCCCTCCAGGCAAGAGCTGAAAGTACCATAACTCAGAAGCAATTCAGAGTACCATAACTCAGGTGCAATCCAATCATTCACCATGCTATAATCTTGGTTATCAACAGTGTTATTAAATAAAATATAAATAAAATCAGATTGGAACTGATATCAATACAATAAAAAATGTTCATAGGAGACTGCTTATGAGAAAGTGTAAACTTTGCAAAACATAACAAGCATACAAGAACCTATCTATCTGAATTGCTTCCAGCAACATTTGAAGTACATGAATCCTGTAAGTGCCTCCATGCAGTTTCATCTGAGAATCTTGTACTCTGCTGGTTTCAGGATGTTTAAGTAATGAGAGGCAGTGCAGTGAAATGCATTCCCTATATCTAATAGCTTCCTTGTTGACTGGTTTGATATAACCTGACCCAATCTCTTTCATCCAAGTGGAAAGTTAAGTTTATAGAATGCAATTTTGTGTAATGAACAGCGAATATTCCTCTCATGTGTAATATGAACTTCAGCCCTGCTACTGTAACTATTCCTTCTCATAAATATATGTGAATGTCATGTTGCTCACTATTTCAAATACAAGTTGTAAAATTTTCTTTTATTCATTAAAAGATCATTTCCTGTAATAATGTGTCAATTATTAGTGCAAATGTGTTGGCTGTATGAGTATACATGATTGTATGGTTATATATGATTGTGCAGTACCATTGCTATGCAACAACTGTGAGAAGGAATGTGTACTGCTTGGTAATGGCCGGTAAACACACAAATAATATCCAACCTATTGCTAGGCAACTACCCATAACAATAGTGGGACTTGTTGGAAGCAGTGTTTTCTGAGGATCTCATGAAGTGGCCGCATGGGCCATTTTAAGTGACTGTGACTCTGGAAATTACGACCCGCTCACTCATCAGAGAGGGTGCCCACAGCAACAAACACGCAACTGTCTGACAGAAACAAAAATCTGGTCTTAAGTCCCAAATGGGTGCTTGACGCCACAACAGACTGGCTGACTGACTGTCAGTCATAACATAACTTTAACTTTAACTAGAACTGAGCTGAGTCCCAGAGTTCAAGCGAGCAGTTATTCAAGAGTTGAGATGGCAGTTGCAGCAGAGAATTGAGAGTCGTCAGTCGAAGGTGAGTGAGAATAATAGGGAGAAAGGAATTGGTCTGTGCAAAGAAGACTTCATGTGTGCTGCAGTGACAGTAAGACTATTATAAATCTGTTGCTAGGATATGACTAGTGAAGAATGAGAACCCTACAGTGTGTGTAACAGTGAGCTGCAAAGTTTGGAAATAGCAGTAGTGCTATAACTGCCTGTAATCCCGAGTTGAATGTATAAGGGGTCAACAAATCCAATCATTTAACCTACAGTCACTAATACATGTGACAATATGATTGTTTATTCTACTGCTGATGCCAACAGTCACTTACATGGTATAAAGCAACATTTTAGTTGTGTAACCTTAATTTTTTTCAACGAT
Organism: Cryptotermes secundus; assembly: GCF_002891405.2. Taxonomy (NCBI): domain Eukaryota; kingdom Metazoa; phylum Arthropoda; class Insecta; order Blattodea; family Kalotermitidae; genus Cryptotermes; species Cryptotermes secundus. The sequence continues at coordinate 46,789 of NW_019744411.1, forward strand.
GTCATGTTCATAATCATTAAATTTACTGTCCACAAATAGATTTTATATCTCCCCATACTATGGGCTGGCAGCTGCATTTTAACTTGAGGACAACGGCTTATTGCCAGGGTAATGGTATTAGTGGGGACCTCTTTTCTAAAATCATGTTTCTTGGTACCTTCAAGCTTGTTGGCCAGTTGGACCACACGCTGCTGCAATAATGCAAAGTACAGCCAGTAAAGGCAAATGATTACAACTGCATAATGAGTTTATAAACATGCTGTGCTACAATATAGCCACCCCCTATACATGCTATAACAGGTATGGTAGTCTCTAGCCTAACAAGAGATCCCACCACTTCTAAGTCAGAAGACGGTGATTAATGATATCCAGAATATGTGTGCTTTGATAGCAAGTTCATGATGCAATATGGTAACCTAAAGTAACTATGAAGAGCTCATCGACTGAATCCTGGTTTGACAGTGTAAAACTGCATAGGTTATACAAGGTGGGAAAACTAAATATCTGAATTCCATTCAAAGAAACTGTGTACTGTCAACATATATACTGAATGTGGTCACCCTGTCTGATACATTTCCTATTGAGAATTGTCTGACGATGGATATGCTTTATCACCACTGCTTTTCAACTTCACTCTAGAATACACCACTAGGAAGGTTCAGAAAATCAGGTGGTACCGACTTCAAATTGGACACATTAGCTTCTGATCCATGGTGATGATGGAAATCTATGGGGGATAAAATAAAACACCTTAAGACAAACTAAATGCATGCTGATGTTTCTTCACCAGAATGGAAGGAAAAATCATAACACAAAATCTTTTGAAAATTAGGCAAAAGTTAAATATTTGGGAATGACAAGAACAAAGCAAAATTTGACTCATGAGGAAATTTTGAGCAGACTGAATTTCAGAAATGCTTGCTGCCATTCAGTTCATAAACTTTAGTTTTCTTGTCTTCAATCTAAACACATAAAAGCTATATATAAAAAAATTTTTTTTTGCTCATAGTTTTGTAAGGGTGGGAAACTAGTCTCTGAGATTATGGGAAGAACACAGACTTAAGATGTTTTGAAAACAGGGTGCTGAGAATATCTGGACCCAAGAGGGCTGAAGCAACAGGAGGTTGGAGAAAATCACATAATGATGAGTTTTACAATTTGTACTTCTCATCAAATACAATTAGAATGATGAAATGGCAGGGCTTGTAGCACGAATGGGAGCAAAGATGAACACATACATGTTTTTGGTGGGACGGATGGGAGAAAACAGGCCACCAGAAGGACTCACGTGTAGGTGGAAGGATACTATTAAGATGGATCTTAAGAGAAATACAATCCGTTGGTCTGGACTGAACTGCCCTGGCTTACTGTTGGAGCTAGCAGAGGGCTCTTTTGAACATGGTAATGAACCTTTGGCTTCCATAACATGTTGGGAAATTCTTGAGTAGCTGTGCAACTGTTAGCTCCACAGTGTGAATGAGTTAGTACCTTCAGAGAAGTAATGCCACACACACTAGGAGCCTATAAGAAATGATTTTGTTGAAACTGGCTTTGTTGGTCGGATGAATTTCACTGCTGTTCAATATTCAGAAACAAACAATGGCCTACTGATTATCAACTGCACTGTTTCCAGAGTAATGTAGTAAAGGTCAATTGTATATCAAAGAGCATGTGCAATGTCTTTGCAACGACTTTTTTACAACATTGTTAGTGTCTGTGGCTACACATGTACAGCATTAAATGGTAAGGCGACTGGTGAATGATGAACTGGAATTAATTTGGACGACAGCATTGTGGCCTAGCTGAGGTAATATCCCAGCATTTCCCAGAAGGGGCAGAGGAAAAACACAAAAAAAAAATCAGTTAGGTCAGACAATGTTCTAACTGAGCACTTCTTGATCACATGAGTAAGTCTAGAGCATTACCACTACACCAACCTGTTCAGTGATAAATCTCAAATGTTGGCAGGCTTACACCATGCAATGTCATCAATGCACAGGTAAAACAACTGAGTGCTTACAATATACGTTTATATGGACCTCACGAATTGCCACATACTCCTATCCAATGTAATGGTAGTATCAATTCAGGCATAATATTGCAGATTATTAATCCTTTATGTACTACATACATACATACATACATACATATGTCCTTTGACAATTTAGGTTAGGTTAAGGCAGCATACACACAATACTTTCTTTCAAACACTATGCATTCTGGCAAACAACTGATGCATACTGGCTAAATTTGTCAGAAGTTGCTCATCTGCCAGTGCACTGTTATGTTACAACCTTGAGGTTAAAGCTGAGCATAGTATTGGCATACATGACTTTAGGAAAGAAAGTTCTGCACATGCATCCTATGATACTTCTTTATTCTAAATTAGTGAAAAAAAAAAACAACACAGAAAGACCTGATGAACTGTTTTAATGACTCTTTCATGCCAAGTTTTAAGTGCAAGTAAACAAAACAAACCCATGCATTTCCATAATTTCTATTCTCAAAAATATAAATAAGTATACAGCTTAAAATTCTAAATAAGATGTGTGAAATTTAATTCTACTGGCCCTGCTAAATAACAAACAAGTCTGGAACTGGTTCCACAGAAGGTATCATATTCTGGCTTAGCACTGCTATGTTTCTGAACTTCGTCCATGACCTAATATTCCAAACAGAATGTGAAGTTCATAAACTGAATATGTTTCTGTTCTCAGGTGAAAAAATGGAGAGGCTGCTATTCAGCTGGGTCCATTACAGAGAGCTAACAGTGACCTACGTTAACTTTCTCTAACGTAAACAACTGCGTAGTTGTCTCCTAACTTTTCCACCTGACAGGATGACAACAAGTTCAGCTTCTGACATATTACGTTCTCATTATGATGCTGGATGACGGACAGAGTAGGAATTGTAACTCTGTTGCAGTCCACTAAAGAAGTTGGACAATGGTAGCAATATGGCCACCCCTTATGCCACAGTTATATGCATCCCAACTTGCTTTGAGTCTGTCTGCAGTTGGTAGTGAATGGCACAGTGCACTGTCACATCACTAGGTCATAAGGCAGGAGTTCTCAGCCTCTGTAGCACTGCAACCCCTTAAAATAATACACTTACAGTCCCCCCCATCTCTGCCACTGAGCTCATTGTTGCAGGTCCCTATCAGACTGTACAACCTGTCTGCACCTGCACTGACCTATAATATATTCCTGTATATTCAGGGGCTGGGGGAATTCTCTGGCTACAGCTACATTTTTCCAACAGTTCATTTTTCAGTCCAATGATTTACTGACACATCAGAAATGTCAGTGACTAAAACTATGTTTTAAATCATTCTTGAAAACTTGGCGGTCACCATAAGAAGAAGCTGTGACTCCATTATGGATCATGACCCACAGTTTGAGGAATCATGGTGTAAGCAGAAGGACTCCCCAGGCATCTAGACTGCTAGGCATTTTTAACAGCATGGTGGCTAAGAGCAGAGCAACAATGTAGCAAACATGTTAACAGGAGGAGAGGAAGATCTGCAGCCACTGTTCAGTTTTCTTGTTCTGTCATGAACATGCCATCTCCCTCATCAGGGTTCTGGCATCTAGGTTTAGGAAATATCTCTTCTATAGGCAGGTGCAGATTCATTTGCCATTTAACACTTAAATTTAAACCAATTTCAACCATTAATTTGGCTCTGCAATGGTACCGACCAAAACAAATTGTGTATTCATACACACCATGCTGCTGCTTTTTGTAAAGTAAAGGGGGAAATGGTGTTACAAAATCTCTCCTTCAGAGGTGCTTCATGGCAATTATCTAATTATAAAGGCCTGTCCTTTGGTCTCTTAAGGTCTGTGTACTGCAGCTCACTGAATTCGTCAGCAGAAAGGTTTCAAAAGTGTAAAGTCCAGCACAGAAGGTGTCAAAGATAAGAAGCAGAAAGTGGTGGAGATGAAACATGTATGTGTGGTTGTGCCCCTTCCTAACATATACAACAGAAATTCATCCTCTAAACTCTGTCTAAATCAGCCAATGACAGGGCTAGCAAAAGCAGCCTCATCAGTCATAACGACTGGAAAGGAAATGGTTAATTTTAATGCCTACCATGAAGCAGATTTCCACATTGGAGTACAGTATATCCCTCATGTTATGGTGCACCTAGCTATCAGCTGATAAAAAATTTCAAATTACTCTCTCCTAGTGCACATCAGACAAGTGAGGCTGGCCCATCAGTTTATTGACTAGGGTGCTGGTTGATGAATAGAGAATCAAGGTTCCTGGCAGGAACAGAGCCACCCAGCCACCTATCAATGAGCAAGAGGTGGCCATTCTGCATGGTTAATGTGGCCAGGGCAAGCAGCAAACTACTTTCCTCCACCTAGCCCTGATATTATGAATAAATGCTGCTATACTTCCATTTCCCAAATGTCTTCACGGTATGATGTTCAAGTGAGCGAAGGGACAACTTTTACCTTTAGTATTTTAAATATGTTTTATTTACATCATGTTATAACACTGCACAGTGTGGAAGGTAGGCCAGACTATATGGTGCCATAACCCAAAGACCACAGTTTGAATCTTTACCGATATTAAAAAAATCTTACCTTTGTTTACATTTCAAACTGCTAGTGTGAAATCTTGTGCAACTAATATTACTTACTGTCTCTCCTTGAGATATCATTATATGCAGCTACAACTGTTGTATTTTACATATACTTACTTTCACTGTGAAACAGAAGATTAATTTTATTCTAAGGTAAAGCACAGAAATTTGGACCAAAAGATTTGTTTACTCTAACTTGTGGGAAACACCATACCGAGATGCATATGGCTGTGCCATGACCTTCAAACAATAAGGATTTACATTTAATTTGCAGCAAAAACCTGACATGAAAAGGTAATCTATTCATTGAGAAACCTCATATGACAAGGTTAATTACACTGAGACAAATTGCTTGGTTTCTTATTAATTAGAACATACTGAAAGAGTGCAAGAGGGAGCTTCAATACATTCAAAGTATTTGCACTGTTGCAACATTGCAGCGCTCTTGCTGTTCACTTGTGAACACTGAAGTGGCTAATACAGCATACTCCTGATTATCCATGTTGATGTTACCGAGAAGATCACACACACACACACACACACACACACACACAAGGGCAATCCAAGTTTCAGGGGTAATAAGAAGATCATGGTGATTGCTGAGTATAGAAATTCAGAATTGTACACAGTTCAGTTTGTTCAATTCCCAAAAATCAAAAGACTTGCAGAAAAGTGTAATGTACATGAAATGCATTCCATTCTTCTCTACAATGCTGACTGAAAACTATTCCCTTTGATATACACTGATGTGCCAAAATTCATGGGATAGGTAGCTAGTAACATGTAGGACCCCTTCTAGCCCGGCAACATGGCATCGATTCCACAAGTGGATGGAAGACCTCTGGAGAGATGTTGAGCCATGCCGTCTGGATAGCCGCCCACAGCTCCCTGGTATTTGTAGGTACAGGATTTTGGGTGCGAATGGACCTCTCCACCACGTCCCATAAATGCTTGATTGGGTTCATGTTGGGCAAACGTGGTGGCCACACCATTCGGAACTTTCCAGAATGCTCCTCGAACCAATTCTGGACAACTCCGGCCCGATGACACAGTGCATTGTCCTGCTGGAATATCCCATCCTTGTGGGGGTACATGAAGTCCATGAAGGGGTGCAAATGGTCACCAAGCAGTGTAATGTAGCGGTCACTGGTCAATGATGTGTTTAGTTCGACAAGCGGACCCAACACATGCCACATGAACACACCCCACACCAGTATGGAACCATCACCAGCCTGCAGGGTGCCTTGTTGACAACTGGGGTCCATGGCCTCATGGGGTCTGCTCCACACCCGAACCCTATCATCCGCCCGAACAACTGCTACCATGACTGATCGGACCACACCACATGTTGCCAATCCTCCAGGGTCCAATTAACGATGTCACAAGCCCAGGTGAGGCGCTGTGTCTGGTGTCGTGGTGTTAACAGAGGCACTCTGGTCGGTCTTCTGCTCCCATATCCCATGGAAGCTAAAGAACGCTGCACTGACCTGCTGGATATGCGTCTGGTACCTCCTGCATTGAATGTGGATGTGATTTCAGCCAGTGTCGCTTGTCTGTTACCACGGACAATTCTAGCTAGATGCCACTGGTCACGATCATTAAGCACCCGTGGTCAGCCACTGCACTGTCCACAGTGGGTGGAAATGCCTTTCACAAGGTATTCCCAGTACACACATGACACCGTGGATTGAGGAATGTTGAATGACCGCACAACTTTGGAAATGGAATGTCCCATCCACCTGGCACCCACTATCATGCCCCATTCAAACTCCAATAATTCACGTCTGCTTGCCATAAGAAGACTGGCCAGCGTTCAACCAGACTCACGACAGAATACCTCACAACTGATACTGCTCTGGGCATTCCTAAGCCATCAAGGGATGGTGGCGCCACTTAAAAATAAATTTACATACTGTTATCCCATGACTTTTGGCACTTGAGTGTATATTTAGTGGGTTATGCTCAAGATGTAGGACTTCATGTAAAGTGGTTGTTAAAATTATCTGATGTAAACAAAAACTGAAAGAGCCTGATAATTCTTCATAAAATTCTAAATATAAAATTTCATGAAATCCCATCCAGTGGTTCTTAAGTTTCTTCATGCATGTGGACAGATGGACTAAACACAATTAATAGGCACATCATGCAATTGAAAATGCCCCAAAAAGTGTATGGATAAGCCACAAACCAGATATTATGCATATTGATAATCAGACACACACTGCATCACATTTCCTTCTGCACCAAGGTGACAGAAAGAAGTCATGGGCTGACCCCCTCCACATCTCCCTCATACTGAGATGCTTCCCATTCCAACATACTTCCCTATATTCCCCACCAGTCACTTAGACATTCTCATCTCATAACGCTCATTAACTGTCATAAACATCTCAGAGGGTACATCATGCCATGAGTAGGCAACCTTATGGATGAAAAGCCCTTGTGTTCAACAAGATCACCAGTATGGCTACTTTGGTTCTCACTGTGTTCTAAAGATAAACATAGTAACTATCTAAAGCTGACATAATAATCTACATCACTATCTGATAAGGATGCACCCTCAAAGATGTTTCAGACATACAATACTGGTAATGTTCCAGCAACAAGCACTGGTTGACTTATGCCAGAGGGGAACATAAGAACGGGCAGAAATGGGGAAGCCATCCTCGCCATCCATTTTTCCGTAACACCCGTACAGAAATGGAAACATACATATATCATACAGAAATGTAAATATTTTCCTTCTTGGTTGATTAGATGCCTGAATCAAAGCAAGCAACTATTCTGCTTCCAGAACAGGTCACAATGACATGCATTATTGTCACTAGAACATGCCAGTTGGTATCAAAACAAAACATAAAGACAACTGGTGGCACCACTCACCTCCTCTAGCGACCTGCATGCCTGAATGAAGCATCAAACAAAACATAAAGAAAACTGTTGCAAATTTGAACTTCACAATACATTAAGATTCAGAAACAGATAAGCTACTAAGATAGAAGCAATACATATTCACATGTTTAAACATATGAGCCTACTCCTATTATTATGAACGAGCAGATTCTTGGGGACTTCCCGTTTGGGATGCACTTCCACTTGAATACATTTCTTTTCCCCCCAGAATTTCGAACAAAGTGTCCTGGAAAGCAGACCTAAGAGGGGTGAACCAAGTGGAAAATGAAAAATCCTTATTTATAAAAGCCTATGGGTTACACCTCCATCTCTATTTGGCCCTTATACATAAGCCGCTGTTTTAAGTAGTTACAGACAGGAATTCCTAGGCCTCCCTCATGACAGTGAAAGGTACCTATACTTCAGTCAGTATTACAGCCTCAATCTTTCCCACAGAAGCATTTTGCTGTTGGTAGTGTGCATTTTCAAGTTCATGTTTGAAGTTGAGTTCCTGCTCATTGCCCATCATTAGCTCCACATGGTGCCCACTGCGCCAGCTGGCAGGAGCTACACTCACTCAGTGGTATGGTACAAGTCTGGGAGAACGTGAATTTCACTAGACCGAATGAAATGTGAGCAAGTGAAGCCCTTCACATTGGTGCCTCTACAGAGGTAAAACCAATGCCATACTTCACAACATGTGGCAGTGTACCAGAAGGGCGTCCTGAGTGGCCCAGCATGAGAAATCAGTGAGACATTGTAGAGGTAACATATGACAAACTTCATGACACGATCTGCATCGCTTGGTTAAGATACACAGCAATTTGTGTGGACTTACATTACTGTTAGTAATTTATGTACTTATATGAACATTTAATGCAAGAGTATTTACCAGTCAAATCATTCATTTAGTTAACTGGTTAATGGGGCTCACATTTAGTTGACTTGGAAAATTTTGCACTGAGTTACTGACATGTAATATCCATGAAAATTAATCAGAATGCAATTGAGTTCATTACAGTGGGACAGCAACACCCACAAGTCACACTTATTTGTGCCTTGTACACTGTATTCTAACTGTAAGAAAGTAAGAAACAAGTTTCAATGACAATCACAAATGTTTCACTGCGTAAATTTGTACAGCCTGTCATACCTCAAGCAGATAACTAATACTAACAGTACTGCCATCCTGGAAAGCAAGACACGATTTACATTTACATGCATGAGCTGATGTGGTTATCAACCATTTTGTGACCCCAGTACAATCATCAACAATGTGATGAAATTTATAAGAGTGGATCAAGGACGGGTTATCTGCAGAAAGTTTAACTAGAGTTGGAAAATGTTTATTTCAAAGGTTCCACCCTCATTCCATTTAAGATCATTCAGAATAATGTGAGGCTATGCATTAGTTACAGATAGGACCACCAGGTGGCAGTGAAAGAGAAGTGAGTGAGAAACCCTCTTGGAAAAAGGCTATCTGAAAGACCCTGAGGGACACGAGAGAACAGTGAAATAGATTTTAAAGCAACATGTGGTGAAAATGAAAATGGATGCTGTTGTCTATGCTTCAGCTGAAATTACAGTCTCGCCCTTTGCTCACAGAAAAATACTATATTGTTAAGAGCAGGCATGTTCACTGAAATTGAGATTTAATATCTAACCATGGATCAATGAAAGGCTCATATACAAAAGCACAGCTAGGGATAGAAACTTTTTATTTTGAAGGTTTGCCCTGTTGTCACACGTGAGAACATTGGGAATAACATGTGACTGCATGTTAATAGCAGTGGTAATATCAAAACAACAGATGTTAGTATCTGTACGAGGGGGTACCCAAAACAAACCGAACTTATTTTTTTTTAACTTATTTATTCAAATTTTAAGCACAAACCTTCAATCCCCTTCAAAGTACTCTCCACTTACACTAATACACTTGTCTAGTCTTTTATTCCATTTTTCAAAACATTGTCTAAATTCATCTTTTGAGATGCTTGACAGCGCCTCCGTCGTTTTTTCCTTTCATGTCTCTTTTCATTCGAGGAAACAAAAAAAAAGTCGCACGGGGCAAGGTCGGGTGAGTATGGAGGGTGAGGAACAGGGGTCATACCATTTTTGGTCAAGAACTGTCGTACAGACAGGGCTGTGTGAGCAGGGGCATTGTCATGATGGAAAAACCAGTCACCCGACTGCCACAAATCTGGCCGCTGAGCTCCAAGTCACTCCCGACAGCTCCACAATTTCTTCAATGGTCCGTCGTCGATCTTCCTTGATGATTTCACGAATTTTTTCAACATTTTCATGTGTTCGGGCCATGGAAGGACGACCAGAACGAGGTTTGTCATAAATTGACATTTCACCATTTTTGAAATGGGAAAACCACTCAAACACTTGAGTTTTCCCCATAGCATCGTCCTTGTATGCCGTTTTTAACATTTCAAGAGTTTCTGTTCCACTTTTCCCGAGCAAAAAGCAGAATTTCACCGCCGCACGCTGTTCATGAAAATCAGCCATTGCAAAAACGACGATCACACAAAACAGTTGTCACTATAAACTCTGCCGAAACTAGTCCTTACCTTCTGAAGCAATGGTAGTCGGCTTATCGACTCAGGAATGTTAGCTCTATGCGCTCATAGTGGCAAAATGCGGTACTACAAAAGCTATGCCCACAAAAAAATTAGTTCGGTTTCTTTTGGGTACCCCATCGTATATGTTTATTTTGTTGTATATGAGGTCAAATCACTCAACCACAAACAATTACAGTTGGTCAAGTTATGACTGCAAGAAACGTCTCTCTGTTGTTTAATATGAGGTTAGGTATTTTTGACAAAGATTTTTTTGCAGATACCTTTTGCCAAAAACCATATTATCCAGACAACTGCACTGCTTAGTGCACACTGATATTCTGTCTAGTTCAGTAATTTAGCAGAATTATGGCTGCTTTTTCCAGAGCTTTTGAAATTAATGAGGTTAGGTATTTTTGCTACTGTTTGTTTTAACGATTTCATTTTTAAATATCAACAGGGTCTGCCAAGTCTATATGATATACAAAGAATGATGTAATTTAATTTATGATGGAAGTGAAATGAAGATTATTATATTGGGTTTCACATGCCAAATGGAGAGAGGTGAGTGAGAAACCCTCTTGGAAAAAGGCTATCTGAAAGACCCAGAGAAACATGAAAGAACAGTGAAATAGATTTTAGGGCAACATGTGGTGAAAATGAAAATGGATGCTGTTGTGTCTTACCATTGAAACATTAATAGAAACTGACACCTGTTCCACATTCTTGGATCATATTTGTTACTACTGCAACTAGATATTTTGAATACTGGAAACTGCCCACATGGACACGCATCAGCCTTTACTTTGTCGTGTCTCAAGCTTGTCACTCACATGCACACCATCTAGCGGTTCACTTCTGAGATATAACAGTTCTCCCATACTTATACTGGATCTTATCAGATGGACTCACTTTGAAATGAATAGTTACAATAGCACTGAAATTGGTTTGCCTACTAATACATCACAATACAAATACAATAATAAAACGATCAACTTCTTCCTGTGACGAAGTCATGTAGGTATGATGGGAGAGTGCATTGTCATGTCAATCTCCTAGGTTGAACATCCTCCTCAGGATAGGCCAGTGCCTTTTCGACATCCTCCTGTAGGTATGATGGGAGTTTGCATTGTCGTGTCGACCTCCTAAGTTGAACATCCTCCTCAGGATAGGCCAGTGCCTTTTCGACATCCTCCTGTAGGTATGATGGGAGTTTGCATTGTCGTGTCGACCTCCTAAGTTGAACATCCTCCTCAGGATAGGCCAGTGCCTTTTCGACATCCTCCTGTAGGTATGATGGGAGTTTGCATTGTCGTGTCGACCTCCTAAGTTGAACATCCTCCTCGGGATGGGCCAGTGCCTTTTCGACATCCTCCTGTACTGGTTGAGCTGGGGCATCTTGGTTATTCCAGCCATCTGGTTGCTGGAGATTGGCTTCTAAATTCAATAGGCCTATCCAGTATTTTTGAGAATATGACCTGCTAACCCTCTAACAGGATATCTGCTTCTAGGGTATACTCATAGGAGAGCTTTTGGTTCTCTTGTATTTCCAGTTTGGTCTTTGATAATTGTTCATCTGAGTCTGTTTCCTTCCTGATTGCATCAGCATTTAGCCATTCAGTTGAGATTTCCTTTATTCATGCCATGCACACACAACTGACTTCAATGTTGATTGCCTAGTCATCAAAGTTCCAAAATTCCTTCTGAACAACCGGGGCTCTAGAAAGACAATCAGCATCAAGGTTATTGATGCCTTTTTTGAAGACCACTTCATAGTCGAATGCTGAGAGGAAGGCGGCATACCGAAGCAACTGCCCTGATGTCATTGGTGGTAATTTGGCGTTTTGATAGAAGATTCTTGTCAATGGTCGATTGTCAGTTACCAGCTTGAAGTGTCTTCCGAACAAATAATTGAAAAAAAATTCCACTGTGAACACCTTAGCGAGGGCCTCAAGACTGAGCTGGGATTAATTTAGTTTGGCTGCCATTAAAGTGATCTGGATGCAAACGCAATTGGTCGTTCTTGCCCATCAGTGATGTGCGATAGGATGCCCTCAACTCTCACAGGGCTGGCATCACAGGTAAGGACGAACAGAAGTGTTGGGTCATATGGAGTCAGAACACATTCATTTGCTATCTCCCTTTTCAGTTTAATGAAAACTGCTTCGCATTCTGCCATCCATCGGAACCTTGAGTTCTTTCGAAGAAGCTGTCAAAGAAAATAGGTGGTTGAGGAATTATTTGGAAGAAATTGTGAGTAAAGTGACCATCTTGAGTAATCGGCATAATCCTTCCACATCGGAAGGTCTTGGCATATCAATTATTGCTTTGATTTTTTCTGGGCTCTAAGAAATTTTGTTAAATTCTATGATGTGTCTCAAGTATTCGATTCACTCTTGGAAGAGGGAGAACTTTTTCCAATTCAAGTGAAGGTCATAGTTCTTCAACCTTTGGAGACACATTTCAAGGTTCTTCCAATATGCTTTTGTTGTGCCATGAATTATATCATCAAAGCAAGACAGCGTTTTTGGTAGGCCTTGAAGAATCTGATTGATGATATGGTTAAAATCACTTGGAGTTGTTTTGATACCAAATGATAACCAGTTCATATGATAGGCGGTGTGTAGTTACCATTTGAATTTGACTGTTCCCTTAATCAACTAAAACATGAAGATATGCCTTATATAAATCTAGGCAACACAAGTATTTTGAGTTTCTGAGACTATTAAGGATGTCATCAATCTGTCGAATTGGATAATTTGCATTGGCTAGCCGTTCAGTGACACTGATTTTATAGTCAACATATAATTGAACGTTTCCATCTGGCTTTGTTATCACAATGAGTGGTGATCCCCAATTGCTCACAGCAACTTCTGAAATAATTCTCTCGAGTGCATCCAGTTCTTTATTGACTTTATCACGGAGGGCATATGGCACTTCTCGCTCTTTATGGAAGACTGGTTTAGCTTTGTTGCGGAAGTGCAATGACACACTGACTCCTGGAATACAACCAACTGCCTCTTAAAAAATTTCTGGGTATCTGGAGATAATGTCATTGATGCAGTCTACCATGTGCACTCCTGGTGCTCTTGAATTTACTATCTGTTCAGAATCAATTTCTTGAAGGCTAATGCCAATATGGTGTATCCACATTCATCCTAGCAGTGCGTCATACTCCTCTGTGACAACACAGAGCTCTTCCCGGAACGTTCTTCCTTGGTATTCCACATTTATTTTGACTTTCCCGCCTGGCAGAAACACGCTGCCCATGTATGAACGAAATGCAACTGTTGATTTTTTAATCTGAGCTGAGATATTGACCTTATAGAATTTGTCATGTGGGATGAAGGTGGAGCTGGCACTTCAGTCGACTTTGAACTTCTGTTCATGACCCTCGATGTTTACTGATACAAAGTATTTATCACAGTCTTGCGATGTTGCTTCCTTGTTTTTAAAAGCTCTATGATCTGGTTCAACCCATAATAACCAAGAGTTTATTTATTGTAGGCACAATTTGTAAACTCTGGTTTTGCAGTGATAGCCTTACTTTTTACATCCAATAATGATTGAATGCACACTTTCTTAACATGTCCAGATCTCTTACAGGCACTACACTTGAGTGAGTTGCGATCCGTGTTGCACGCTTTTGTGTTATGATTATCTTGGCCACAGGGATTGTAGAGATTTTTAATTCCAAGCTTTTTGAAGTCGAATCTGGGTTGTGACTTTGAGTGTTGTTTAGGTTTGACCTTGGTTCAAGAGGTAGAATGATTCCTAATTCTGGGCCTTGCCATCATTACGTCTGGTATTTTGATATTTGAAAACCTTGTTGCCCTCTTCATGTGCACTAGTCAGAGTCGTAGATTTCTTAGAAAGTTTACAACTTTTAGTTTTTGAAGCTTCTCAGGCTATTGCCCTCTTTGCAATTTCATTCAATGCATGGATCTCTGACTGAAAAATTTGCTCACGAATTGAATACCATGGACAAACTGTGCACATAAAAATTTGTCTGCAATTGACATATGGCACTCACAAGGTGAGATAAATTCAGTCAATAAGGTCATGTTGGAGAGTTGCAACACAGCCTGTGCCTATTTGAGTTTCGGCCTGGTAAGTTGAAAGAAAATGATGTTGAAAGACCAGAATTTTTGGGGGGGGCAGAGGTGCATTTCAAAAGTATTCATTAGTTCATCATACACTAACTCAGCTGGAGTCCTTGGGGACACTAATGCCACCAGCATATCATAATTCAAAGCATGCAGTGAATTAAGAAACATACGTTTGAGGTTATTTTCTTAATTTCAAGAAAGTTTTCAAATCGCTGGAGATAGTATGTGAAGGATTCCTTTTTAGAATCAAAATTTTCAAAAGGCAAAAGTAACACCAGATTAACTTGAGATTCGCACTTGACTGTTGCGCTGAAGTACTTGGCACTTGCAGTGGTAGAGCTTGTTCAAGAAATTGCTGGTGCTATGTTTGAAAAGCCAGCGTGAACTGTTTAAATTCATCAGCATCCACTATATGGAATTTGAAATCAAAAAGGTACCAGGAATAGAGACTTTGTAACTTATAGAAGCTTGACCTTGATCACTTGGTATCCCTAACCTCACTTATTTTCACTTGTCGTATTTATCACTGTCACCAATTTTTCTTGTCTTAACATTGAAATACTAATAGGAAATGACACCTGCTCCACATTCTTGGCTCATATTTGTTACTACTAACACTAAACTGCCCACCTGCACATGCGTCACCCCTTGCTCTGTCCCGTCCCAAGTGCGTCACTTCCGCACACACCATCTAGCAGTTCACTTCTTAGATATAACAGATGGTTACAAAGTATAACCCTCTCACTGTTTGTGAAGAAAACTGCACCAGCTGACAGTTAGACAATATTTATTTAAGTATATCAGAATTTGGATATGCAATTAATACATCATTTTTGCGTATGTGTATACAAGACTAAAAACATAACTAAATAAATTGCTATTAATAAATATATTTTTTGCCTACTTTCCTTATTTTGCAAAAATAAATGCAGGCTTATGAGATCTGTGAACTCTCTCCTATAAACTTTTGAACGCCTGAACCAGTCCTGATGAAACATGGTATGTATATCGTGCATGTGAACCCTTCTGAAAGGCATGCCTCATAAATGCCTCACATCAATCTATGTGTCTGTTTGTGTATGTTAACAGGCAATGGCTGAGTAAAAACATTACCATGGCAACGAATACATATGAAACAATAGAAGAATTGTTGGATGTGTCAGTTCATATGTGGCCCATGTCATATCAAAGGAGAGCTGGTAGAGCTCTCTGTGCATCCCCTTTATCCTTGCTGGGCAATGGCCCAGAAGACACATTGCCGTGGCAATGAGGAATTGTTTGAGGCGTAATTTTCTATGTGGTTGGTATCATATCAGAGGAAAGTAGGTGATTAGTTCTCCCAGAACTTACTGTTTACACATATATGTATACACACCACTGTGGATTCAATTTGTATCTAAGTATTAAATTCACACTTATTTGCATATAATTGCTCAATAAAAAAAGATATTATTCTTGAACTCTGTTTACTGACACAGTTTTATCCATAACGCAACCCTCAGAACTGTTGTACCCATTGCAGTGAGTGGGTTATTAAAGATGACTAACAAGGAAGGAGAAGACACATACTACCAAAATATGACAGCTATAGCATATCTCAAACCTGTGGTTACAGTACCTACACCTGAACAACAATAAACTTTCTGCTGAACCAAACAAAATGGTACCTTTTCCTTCATGCGCAGACCATGAAGCACCTCCTCAATCTCAAGTTTCCAGTCCTCCTGCATAGTGTGGAAGCTCTCATGTGGCGTCTGTGTAAATGCTGAATGAACAATAGCATCCAGAGCCTGAAGAATGTCTTCAAATGAGGGGCGCAGGTGAGGGTCTGGACACCAGCAGGCTGTAACAACCAAGTTATTGCTTCAGTTTCTCTTTCCTTGCTACTTTTGTAAAGGGCAATAAAACTTTTGGTTTCAAAAAAGCAGGAAACTTCTGCTCAATGGATAATGACTCTTTAAGCCTTCATGCCTATTGGGTGTACATGTCCTGCAGATATATCTGATATATCTCTAGGGATCTATATCCCTCTGTGAATATGAAATCACATGTGGTTCATGAGCAAAGGGGCTCATGGTGACTTCCTCAATTATGTTAGAAATCCCTAAATCAAGTCTTTGGTGAAAAGTAGATAGGTTGAGATGGGCCTGCTCCATGGCCCTGATACTCATCAGGCCTCAATCCAACAGACTTTTCTTTGGAAATATATGAAGTGTTTAGTTTATGCCACTTCAGTCCGTGATGATGCAGAGTTGCAGTAGCATGTAGAGAACACCTGTTAAGCAATTTCATGGAAGGAAGGGACTTCAGGCATGTGTACAAATCCATGAGGCACTGTGCTGAGCTCTGTTTGGGCATGGGTGGACTGCATGTCAAAGAACTACTACTTTGTTACATTCAGATTTACTTGAGAAATACTAGCAAGGCTGCTGTCCTCCTCAAATATCCTAAAATTCAAAAGGGCCACAGCTCTGAAATGTAATCCATTCTGGGTATATTTTCAATATAGATTTTTTAACTCTTTCAATGGGTGAAACCACATCCCAAAGTTTGGTGAATCATTTTTTGTTCATTCTGCATATGTTATGGTATAAATGAATAATACATTTTAATAATAACAAATGAGTTATTCATAATATAAATAATTACCAGCTATTAACTATTAACATAACATAATGTAACATGACACACATACACATTCTAGGGTCATGCCATAGCTCAAGCAGTTAGATGCTGACTTCACACACCATGGAGCCTTGAGTTCAATCCCAAATGACTTCATGTGAGGTTCTTTGTGAATGAAGCAGAACTATAGAAAATTTCTTTAAAAAATTCTTTGGTTTTTCCTGCTAATCCTCCATCAGTGCTGCATACTCATCTATCACTGCCCCCTGAGAAGACAAACAGCCCTGCCCTGCCCTGGCAGCACAGTCCCATACATTCACGTTTTAGGTTTGAGGCTTGATCTCTAACAAGGCACTTGGGTGATCACAGAGAGACTAAGGAAGTTTATATAAATAGGGCAATTATAACTTGATGTCTCAACTTCAAAAGCTTACACCTGAGGTAATTCCAGGGCAGAAATGTCATACAAGCATAGGTCTCATTCTTAACAGTTATGAATTTATCACTACTGAACATTAAGAAATGTAAAATAAGTGGACAAGTACTTGCATAAAGTATTCATTGCTGAATTTGCATTAACTGCTCAAAATGACCACCCTTCATCTCAGTACACATCCTGGCTCATCTGTGAACTGAAGGCACTATGCACATCACGTCATTAGGATTGCCTAGTTGCAGCAAACAAAATGCAAAAATGTAATGAGCCTTGTGTCTCCACTTTCTATCAGTATACTAGATCCTTCATGTTCCCCCAAAGGAAAAAATCTAAGGGAATGAAGTCCGGAGATCTGGCTGGCAAATGCTGCACATGTCAACATGACCTACACCCAAACCATTTTTAATTTCAGACGTCTAATGCTCAGGGCACATGGTACCGTAGTTGGCACTATGCTACAAGCTAGAAGATCACAGGTTCTAGTCCCTTGCGAGGGATTTTTTCAATTTACCTAATCCTTCCAGCCACACTATGGCCCTGGGGTCGACTCAGCCTCTAACAGAAATGAGTACCAGGAATATTCTTGGGGGTAAAGGGCGGCTGGCGCGTCAGGCTGACAACCTTACCGCCATCTGTGAGCTGATTGTCTAGATAATGTGGGATCCTCGACATCTCACAACCCTACAGGCCATCACGGCCTGTTACAGGGATAGCTTTACAATTTGCCATCTAATGATCTGTACCTGCTGAATAACACACCTATGTTCACGTGACACTCCTGACTGGGAATGACCTTGGGCATGAGATTCTGATGCCAAAACATTAAGTCATGAAGTGACCCCCCACCATCTCTCTCTGTGCATATCTGTGTGTGTGCATGGGGGCATGCACACTGATGGCATGAACGGACTATGAGATTTGTTCAGAGAGTTCCTCTTCTTTGTCAATAACAGCTTGCTTCAAGAATTACAGCTTAGTTAGACCTATCTCCTCCAAAATAATTAGTCTGGGCACTAATGAACCACTCCAACTCTCCATTTCTGGAAGCACTGTTTGAAGTATTTATGTCAAATTGCTCTCAGTTCATCTATTATATTCATAATAATTTCCTCTTCTGTTCAAAATCTTGTTCCATATTGTAATTATTATTTAGAGGAATAGAAAGGAAAGTCTATGAGGGATGGGTCATGTGAATAGGGAAGTTGTGAAAAGACAGGAATCAAAGTTTTGTCAAAAACTCTTGACTCAACAACACTGTGTGAGCTAGTCACTGTCATGGCAATGTACACAGTTCCTGAGTCCGCATTCCCAGTAAATTTCTTCATACCATATCATTTGCATGACTCAAAAGTTCCAGATAATAAGCTAGATTAACAATGTAGCCCACTGGAGGGAACTAACGATGAACAGACAGCAATGTGATAATCAAAAACACAATCAACACTAGTTTCACATTCAGGTAGATCAGTGTTTTTTGGATGCAGTGAATCAGACCTCTTCCACAGTACTGACTGTCATTTTTTTCCATCTCATATGCATTAACTGCAAGTCTCAACTCCAGGGACAACATTTTCTCAAAAAAGTCAGCAGTCACTTGTCACACAGGATCTTCACAGACTAAACATCCAGTCTCCTTTGGTACTTCCTGTACAATCAACTGATTATTGGCAAAGACAAAGTCTTTTGCCTGTGAAATCAAAGAATCATTTCTTGAAGCTTAAAGTCAGCACAACTTCCCATCATTATCAGTTGAAGAACTCCTGCTTTGGAAATGTTTGTGCCTCATTGCTGTAAGCTTCACATAACATTCTGTGGGATTCCACAGCTGTTTTGCTCAGTTTGACAGAAAATTTCAGTTTCATACAAGTTCTTTGCTCCTTTAAGGACGCTGTATAACAACATCAAACCACACCACCATGCAAACACTTATAACACTATAGAATGTCATGTCAGCTGCTTGGAATGAACCACTATATGTAGGTTATAGTCTCATCCGTCAGCTACTTCACACACATCGACATGCACATCACTGGTGTTACTTCAGACAGCCATTCCATGATTTTTGCAAACAAACCTTTAACGCAAATATGATGTTTCTGCACATTATCCATCATTAACAACCTCCTGTTTCTATTTAAAACACATTTCGGAGATAGGGACCAGATCCGTCCACTGGGCACAACTGAGTAGGTTTCACCTTAAGACAGAGACTGAATCCAGTCTCTGAAACGTTGTGTTAAAAAAAACAGCTCAAGATAAGCTGGTCTTAAGAAAGGAGCGGATGTAGCGGTTGAAGAATGGGCAATGGGAAGAAAGGAAACACAGAGCCAGACAAAAAAGAAAATGTTGCAAGCACAGCCTCAGAAGGAAAGGACCGGTGATGCACTGTTAGGCTATTAGGGATGAACAGCCTAAAGAAGGGAGCAGTGTGACATGTCCAACAATTGCTGGGCAATGGGAGGTGGAACGAGTTACCACGAAGACAGACCCTTGATAAATGGTCGGTTGCCAAGTTACGCAACAGTGGAAACGAGGTTATGCAACAGTACGGAAAGCAGTGTTTGTCCGTGCCAAGCCGAACCAAGCCGAACCAAAGCGCGCTGGTGTTTTCTGAGCTTACCCAGCAACGCGTTTGTTAACACGGCATCATGCAACAGGGGAGCCCGTGCAGCGACTGTTACTAGGCAATCAGTAAACATGACGTCATGCAACAGTGAAAGCTATCACGTAACTGTTTTCTGTGTTGTCAGTGAGGAAGCTACATAACAGGAGTATTTGTCAGTGAGAGGGACTAACTAGTCAGTTGCAATCTAGCAGTCAACAAGTCAAGTTGTATCGAGAGAATGACAGTGACTCCAACAGGAGAACTAATTGTGAAACTGCAGATGGCAGTAATTGGGAAATTGCGAATTGTGTAATTGTGAGAGCGAGTGTTCAATAAATTTGCTATATCTAAGATGGCGTGAAGTTATTTGTCCCGTTACACACCCAACATGTGACAATATTAATGTACCATCATCACAAACTTTAAAACCTTCGATGAATGAATGAGTGAATGAATAATGGGTAGGCCTAATCCGGCTACTTCACCACAATCTTCAATGATCTACTGTGCAACTCCTTCTACTTTAACCCTTCAGCAATCCTACACTTTGAATGAAGCTTAGTATCGTACTTGTAGGGGAGTCTTGGTAGTCACTTGGGTCCATAAAGCAAGAGCCCACATGGCAAAATCTTCAGCTGTATCCTCACAATCACACAGGAGTTAACAAACCTTGTATACCATACAAATAGTTAATGTTCACACGGTTCATACCATACCTTCCATAAGATCCCGCCATGGCACTGGGCAAGTGCTAGGAATGGGGAGCGTCAACTTGTTCACAGCTACGCCGTAAGCCACAGCCAGAGCATCAATTCCTTTGTATGGAGTCTCGCCTGTTAGTAGTTCCCATAATAAAACACCATAGCTGCAACAACATCCAAATATTAAACTCCTAAATATGTTAGATCACAGACATTGTGCCAGCTGCAATAGGAACAGAAGTAGTCATGGCCTACTTCACTATACTATCCATGAAATTCCTTGATGGGGCAGAAAAAAGCTATGAAAACTGCAGGACAATTAGTCATTTTGCCGACATATGAACCTCTTACCTCCTGCTTCAACATTCAGTTTTGCAGTGCTTATGTGTATATTTCATTGGGTCACATGTTAATACTTTGTCTTATTGAATAATAAGAGTATATCCTTCTCCAATAAGCTTTTTTATTTATGAATAAATTATTTCTTATTAGAATACCTATAGTTCTGATTATTTATGATTACCATATAGAAACTATAGCTCTTGGTTAAATAATTTTGGCTTGCATGTTGATCCTGCATCAACTGCAGAGGTTATTGAGCAGCAAATGGAATGAGAGAAAAAACTCACTGTTCATGGCCCGTTTTAAAGTACTAGCATAGCACTTGCACCATAGCACCATAAAACAGACTGTTAGGATAGGTAGAAAGCTAAGCAAAGTCTGCAATCAGATTTCTAACAAAAATGGCCATTTAGTGATAATTTCTCTTCTTCATTGAACTGTTATGTTTCCCTTCCAGCACACTTGTCTATATACCCCCCTCCTCCAAGTCATCTAGTGCCCTATACACACAAATGTTTGTAATGAAAACCATATGATAACTCTCCTGAACACAAAAAAGGGCTGATTTACACAGGCCAGAGGGAGGTGGAGGGAAACATACAAGCAGACAGAAGGAAGCCTCAAGCACCATCATCCCCATCATAAGTGGGGTTTCTTTCTTTGGCCTCGGTATAGTCTCACCCACTGGGCTAACTGTTCACTCTATATACAAACAAAACAAACTCCATGGCCTGTAGTAGGCTTGTCAGCGAGTTAGTGCCAACTTTTGTGGCTAGAGGGTGTCACGTGGTCAGCGCAACAATCTCCATGGCCATTAATCTCGGTTTTCTAGACAGGAGCCGCTATTTCCTTGAAATAGTTCCTCAATTATCCTCACGAGACTGAGTGGACCCTGTTCCAGACCCACTACTTCTCAGAAAATCAGGTAGAACCGGGAATCGAACCTGGGACCTCTGGATCTGTAGGCAGGAACTCTTGACCACTAGACCACAGAGGCGGTCTCACTCTATATAATATGCCTAAGTGCTTGGTGTCTGTACAACTTCTTTTAAACTGAGTAACATAAAAGGATTACTGACTGGAGACATTCAGATATGGAATGGAGCATATTAGGCACCTGCTGCATATGAACACGATCATGACTCCAGCAGCATGCATAGTTATATTTTATAGTGCTTACATCAACACCATGATTCCCTAAGTCCCTTTTCAAATTAAACTGATCAGATCTTCTGCCAGCCTAGTAAAGGCCATTGATTTACACTGTGGCCACTCTGTTCAATCCTGTTCAATTCATCTGTCATTCTACCATACTGTAGAGTGTAGACCCCTTACTAGGTAGTGATAGCACACAAACAGATTCCCATGGCAATGAATCAACATGAAACAACAGAGGCTGGAAGTTGTGTTTTCTGTGGTCTGTGCAGCGGCCGTTACCATGCAATGGCATGGTAGACACATCTCCGCAGCAACAGTTCAACTACAACAATAGAAGAGCCATGTTTTCTATGTGGTCCATGCCAAGGGGTTATACGCGGGACAAAGTTTAGAGCTTAACTGAATGTAAGTCTGTGAAGAGGAGAGAAGACTAGAAGGTTGGCATGAAAGGGGGCCACCAGCCTGGGAGTTAGTCAGTTGAAGCACTAGGGAGAACTGTAAGGGAGTCTGTGACAATACGACTTGTTAGGTGCAGCTGAAGAATCTCAACTATTATAAACCGTTATCAGGAAACGACTAGTGGAGTCTGTAAGAGACTGCGAACACTAGCCTGTGTGCTATAGTGATCTGTAGAGTGTGGATATCAGCAATGGCACTATAATTAAGTGTAGTTATGAGTTATGCATTAACGTGTTCAATAAATCCAATTACCAATCCAAACCCTGTCTACGGTCACTCCAAGTAGTGGTAATACAATGGAGTCAGTACCTATATAATTATGGCATCAAATGGTAGGATGACAGACGCATGATGGACTGGAAAGGATTTGGAAGGAAGTAGTTATGGCATAAATGAAGGTACTCTCTCAATTTTTACTGCCCTAACAGAAGATTTAATCTGTTTAGTTGGGAAACAGACTTATAGGGTCATGGTGTTGACAGAAGCACATGTTATGTATCGCATTCAACTCTTATTAACACTAAATATTCCTTCCCATAAACTAGTGATATAATGAGATTTAACAATCTCATGGGGTTGAATATTCTGATTATGGTCTTCTGGGATGTGCTGCCATATGGGCTGATAGATAGGACAAATGGTTCAGAGAAGTCTGCTGCCTCCATCTTCAGGGTATAATAGCCTGAAGATGGACACAGCAGGTTCCTCTGAAAATTTAATATCCATCTATTATGTTACATGATATTGCATCCCAGATGACTGTAATCTATAAAAAATCTCCGTCCCCACTGTCAATCATAGCCAAAGTGGTCACTGCACTCATTAAGCTACCCAAGCTCCATGTGTATTGAAATGTTTAGAGACACAGCTTTGGACTTTATAACCTTCTTGCATTCACAATCAAACCCCTAGTTTCTGGTGATATGAAAACTTGACATAGTTCATACACATTCAAGGAAAACAGAATCGGACACAATACAAAGAAGCCAGAACCAACTTTCAGGACAAAGTAAAATGTCACATGCTGTAATTAACAATCCTGCTGGCATGTCAAGGTTCAAATATCACTCTCAAAATGAGCAAGTTCACGTGCCAGTGATGTTCTGAACTTGTAGTCACAAGATATTAGCTAACAACATGACACAGACTCCTTGAGAAGCTGACAATAGCTCCTCTTGCCAATAAATTCCTTGACTGGAGCCCTAAGGTTGATTACCTTCACTTTCACAAGAGGCTACCATTCAAACCCATCATGCAACAACTGACCCAACTCATACACTCACACCTCATTTCATTACAATCCATTTTAATACCATCTTCCCATGAAATGCCTAGCTTCCCCCAAATTGTCTTCCTTTACGTCCTGTAACTAATTTCTGTACGTATTTCTCACCATAACATTAGACAAAGAGTATAAGTTACAAAGATGCTCATCATGAACTTTCTCCACTTTCCTCTTACTTCTTTCCCCGCCCCTTTTTTTTCACTGGCTCTACAGGCCCCGTGGACCCTTGCCTCTTCTCTCCGTTTCATGATCATTTTTACAAATGGTAGGACTCCTTGGACGGTGATCAGCTCATCATAAGTCCTCTACCTAATCACAGGACAACACATACACACACAAAACATTAATGCCCTGAGTGGGATTCGAACCCACGATCCCAGCATCCGACTGAGTGAAGACAGTCCATGCTTTAGGTCTATCAGCTACTGTGACTGGCATTTCCTGTCTCTTAGATACAAATATTCTCTGAGGTTGTTCCCACAGCTCCTCTGGGCAAATTCCAGCACAGTATCTTCAAACAGACCAGAACTCCCTTTTTCACAGCAAACTGAACTTCTCGGGTGCCCACCCAGCCTCCTGAATCTAGTTCCAGTGACAAGAACATGTGTAGCTATACCTCCACTCCCATTCTGTCTTTATGGCATGGCACTAAATTGGTAACTTTACCCTTGATCAATCGACTACCAACTCTCCTGACTGAATTGTCACAGATTTCTTCAGTCCCTTCATGTTAATTTCCAAAACCTTTAAACAGACAATCACCACTTCATTCTACATTCAATTAAGCTCTTTTTAAATTTAACACAATACAATCTGAACAATTGATAGGGCCTTATTATATCATGCAAGAACCAAGACAACATGAATCAGTCACAGGTCTCTATCCTTTAGTCTTTTTAATTCTTGGCCATACCATTTGTTCAGTACATTAGTAGCTTCTGCCAGTTCAACATCATGCAGCCAGCCAGAAGACTCAACAATGAATTTGTTGTTTTCCCCTGGTTCAAGAACTGTCCATAAACAAGCTAGCAGTATGGAACATGATGACTTTCATACTAACCTCCAGACATCACTGGCTTTAGAAAATGTGGATGTCTTAATAACCTCTGGTGCCATCCAGGCATAGGTTCCTGCAGCAGACATACGTGTTGTCTTATATACTTCTCTTGCAAGCCCGAAGTCTGTAATCTTGAGTGTCTTGAACTGCAGATCATCATTTTCAATTGGCTCACTCAGAAGAACTGTAAATACAAAATAAGAGCTTACAGGTCTCCAAACCATACACAGAGGCTAACAAACAATATAAAGTAACGATGCACCTCCTTCTGGAAGCTCAGTGACTTCACAACCCACCATGAGCTTCTACACTGTTCTTGAATGTGCAGTCCATGCTGCCAGCCAGAATGTTCTGGAATGATTATGCCAGTCAGCTTGAGGAACAAATCTGTGCTAGAAGAGGCATGCATCATTTATGTATAGTGAAACGGTGTGACAAAGAACAAGTAGTGAGTTCCATGCCAGCAGCGATAAGACAAGTGCAAGAAAAAAAGCAGTGGTGTTCAACAGAAATAGTATTGAACTAACACAAACTAACATCGATATCATAAGTGGAAACTGAAAACAACTGTTCCATAATGAGATTAAAGATTACATTATTCATATTCCTTTGAACGAAACAGCTGAACCAATTAATGAAATATTTAATGGCTAGAATCTTATTTAATTTTTATGACATAGAAAGCTAATTACCCCTTTTTTGTAGCCATTATGACATTACATTATTAGCTAACAGAGCACAGCCCTTCTTCTTAAGAAGCTAAAGCTACTCAGCTGGTCAAGAAATTGTATGAATTTTATGAAAAATATTCAACACTACATTCCCAGGGGCCAAAAACTAATCTGCATCCTTGGCCAGAGGAATCAAATAAATACCTTCCCATCTTATTTCTTTAAGATACTTTTGAATATTACCGCTCTATCTATGCCTAGGTCTTTTACCTTCAGGTTTGCTTACCAAAATTTTTCGTGCATTTCTCTTCTCTCCTGTCTGTGCTACATGACTTATGGCTTTATATCCTTCATAGCTCTGTCATCACACAAAACTTCACGGCCCTGCATTAAACCTGCTAATGTCAATCTAACACCTAACATTCAGAGTGCCAATATGCTACTAACGAAGGCCACAAATCAAAAGAATATGAATGAATTTCATTCAATCTGGTCATCTGATGGATTTAATGCTGAGGCCAAGAATGGTGGAGCTTTATCTCCACCTCCCCGCCAATATATTTTCTTGGCATAGTGCTTAATTAAAGATAGGGACAACCTCCCATCTTTACCAGGCGAACAGACACTGAGTACTGGTCTAATGTAACGCTACCTCGGAAATGGCTCACATAAAACCCCTAACTTTTATTTGAAACAAAACTGTTCCGTCTTCTCAGATATAATGCCGTGAAGTATGGTGAAGTCAACAGACGTTTCTGAGAAACAAACAGCCTCCATCTCCAGAATGGAAAGGTAAGCCAAGCAAGAAACCATCATAATATAGACAGCAAGCAGAACTCTGCTAGCTGGTTTCTTACCCGACTTACCCTTCGACCTTGATGATGGATGCGACGTTCCTTCTAAACGTCGGTTTTCACCAGACTACACGGCGTTATATGACAAGATATAACTCTTCTCGGCCACTGCTGTGAGAATCTCATATCCAAAATTTATCTGAAAGTTTCCAATGATCACTACCCGATTAATATGTGTACTGTAACATGGTAGCTGAAGGTCAGGAATTTGGGAACGGCCGAAAAACACGTTTCAGCGGCAACGAACACGCGACGCGACAATGGAGGAACTGCTAGGAGCGGTTTTCTCTAATGCGTAAGCGAAAATCATAACGTCACCGAAACCCGTAAGGACCCAAAGTCCCTCAAAATTTACGTCGATCAGCTTCTTGTCCACAACGGGTAAGCTATTCGAGGAAGTTATTCTGAAAATTGCCCAAAGGCGCATTGAAGAAAGAGGCCTCCTTAACGCAAACCATTTTGGTTTATGTGCCCATCATAGCTCGACACTTCAATGTACGAGCCTCGTGTGAGACTAACGGACCGCGTCCCCTTAAATTTCAACAATAACATGTCTACGGCTGCTGTTTTCTTGCATATGGAAATAGCATGTGATACAGTATGGCACCTTGGCTTTTCATATAAATAATCTAAACTAGAATTTTCGATCAGCCTCGTCAAGCTTATTAGCTCATTTCTTTTCCAAAGAAAATTCAGAGTCTCGGTCGAAGGCGAAATGTTCACACAAAGGGATATAGAAGCAGGGGTGCCACAAGGTTCCGTCCTGGACACCTGGTGTCTATCCAGGTCTCTATGCTGATGACACCCGTATATATGCGACGGACCGCAAAGAAGGTTATATTGTCAGAAAGCTGCAGCGAGGTCTCGGTGCTATTGAGGCTCGGTGTGAACGTTGGAACATAAACATCAGTGAGGATAAGACTCAGACCATCTGCTTTTCTCATAGACTTAGGCCTCCTGAGGCTCATCTTACAATGAACGGACGGAACATCCCCTTCGTCAATCATGTAAAATATCTCGGTGTAATCTTCGATAAGAGGATTACATGGACACTGTACGTAGAAATGATTGAAGCCAAGGCCTTCAGAACATTTATTACAGTCTACTCCCTATGCAAAAATGAGCGTTTAAATGCTAACATTAAAGTAACCCTCCATAAAACAATGATTACAGGAACTACGATGAGATTCGAAAATGCCTGCGCGTGGATAAAAGTGCGGAGTCAGCGAGCTGAGCCGGTCTTTTCGATGTAATCTTCTGTAAGAGGATTACACGAAGACTACACATAAAAATGATCGAAGCCGAGGCCTTCAGGAAATTTCTTGCAGTATATTCCTTATTCAAAAGTGAGCGATTAAACGCTAACATTAAACTGACCGTCCACAAAGCACTCACTAGGTCTGTAATGACAAACGCTTGTCCCGCCTGGGAATTTGTGGTAAACACCTACCTCTTAAAATTAATGGGCATGCAAAACAAGGTTCTTCGCATAATCGGAGATTTTCCAAGGTGCACTCTGCTTTCAAACTTCCGCATGTATACGATTAGACAACAAACCCGTGAGGTAACAACAGAGTTAATGTAAAATCATGAGATTGACCATGTTCGCAGCGTACGACAAGGCAAAGCCAGGCACAAAAAAAATGTGAAAGGCTTAAACTTGGCGGCGGTCAAGCGAACGGCCGTTCAAGTGACTAAGCTGCGGTTGTAGCATAAGATAAATAAGAGAGGCATGATCTGCTTTGCTAAGCCTGCACTGACAGGACTTGAATACAGTGCACAAGGAATACTTTTCAATATCATGCTATACATGTAATATGTACATTTGTCAAATACCAAGCAGATTCGTAAGAGACAAAATCCACCTTCTCGTCATAAGCCTTGATCTATGACTGAATGGGTACAGTTGCAAAAAAAAAAAAAAAAAAAACTNCGTGATCCTCAAAAGGCTGAGTGTCAAGATGAGCTGACTGGCGGTAAACCGCTGGTTGTAAAGTGACTCTGATAACAGCCAGTGAACACGGATGCTGAGGAATCTGCGTTGTTGGGAGTTGTTGACAAGCAACGACTACTAAAGGCGAACTGAGAAGACTTAGTGCAGGCTATAGTACATTGTTGTAAGGTGTGAGAATTAGCAATAGCACTGTAATTATTTGTAGTTACGGTTTAAAAGACTCAAAGCCACCTACCAATCAAAACCCCGTGTCTAGTCACTAAAACACGCGACGACTGGTGTCAGAAGTGGTGTAGACTTCATTGGACTGATTGAAATATTGCTATACAGATCGCTACATTGTCATACCACGAAAAATGACAATCGTTGGAACATCTGATAACCGAAATGAAGATACTGTAACTCATTATAAGCTGTAGCATGTGAGCTGCTAATCACCTATGTCAACAACAGACTTACATGCAACACAAATGAACATCAGAACAAGGTATGCAAATTCCCATAATTCGGAAAACGTGAGTATTCTAGTAATAAATCAGCTCACTCACTCACTCACTCAGGCAGCTGAGTACTTCTTGAGAAGCTGCCAATTGTTCAGCTACTCCCTTAATGTTAGAGACCAAGTGTCACACCCATACAGAACCAGAGGCAAAATTATAATTATAATTCCAATTTTTATATTTTTAGACAGCAGACGTGAAGACAAAAGGTTAGTGACTGAAGCATTACCCGAGTTCAATCTCCTCTTAATTTCCTCCTCAATCAGGTTTTGATCTAATATTGTCGTTCCCAAATATCTGAAATGTTCCACGTTTTCAAAACATGTTACCTATCTTTATGTCATGATTTTACCCTGCATTCTGGTGACGAAATAGCAATATATACTTGGTTTTCTCTGTGTTTACTTCTAGACCAACCTCTTTACTAGCGTCAGTGAGAGTTTGAGTGTTTTTCTTTGTGGTATCTATATTATCACCCAGGAGATTCACATCATCGGCGTAAACCAACAGCTGATGTGTCCCATTTAATTTCAGTCCCACCTGGTTTTCCTGGACCTTCCTAACGGTATATTCTAAAACAATGTTGAAAAGGAGTGGCGATAAAGCATCTCCTTGTTTTAGACCATTCTGGATAGGAAATTTATCAGACAAATGTTTACTTCTATGGATTTCACTGTAAGTTTTGTTTACACACATTTAATCAGCTTAACTAGTTTCACAGGTACCCAAAACTCTATCAGAATACTGTACAATACTTCCCTTCTAACTGAATCATAGGCTTTCTTGAAGTCTATGAATAGCTGATGTACTGTCTCATTGTACCCCCATTTTTTCTCCAATATCTGACAAATTTAAGAGATCTGATCAGCAGTTGGTCTGTTACGTCGAAAAACACACTGATGATCCCCAATAATTTCATCTATGTACGGACTTAACCTTGAGAGAAGAATACTGGACAAAATTTTGTATGAAGTTGACAGCAGTGATATCCCCTGATAATTACTACAGTCAGTTTTATCACCCTTCTTGTGAACTGGTACAATATTAGACTCCTTCCACT
>NW_019744411.1:76675-80421 GCF_002891405.2 Cryptotermes secundus
GAATTAATTAGCTTATGGATCTTGGAATGTAATATTTCGCCTACTGCTTGAATAAGTTCTGAATGTGATCGCTGCCTGGCGATTTATACCGTTTCAATTTTGCAATATCACTTTCAATCTCAAATGGCTAGAATCAGGTACTAACGGCTCAGCTGTATGGAGTTCCTCCTGCCTAACAGAACTACCTTATGTGCATTCAATAACTGAGAGATGTAGTTCCTCCAACTATTCAAAATGTTGTGGGGATCTGCAAGCAGATCACCATTCTCACCCTTCACTAAGTTACTGCTAGGCTGGTAACCCCTTTTAAAGTCATTTATTCCTCTATACAGGTCTCTAATGTTATTGTTCTTACTGTTCATTGCAAGCTCATCAATTTTGTCTTTCAGATATTCCCTCTTTTTTTCCTGAAATGCCTTCTGCTTTCACGTCTTATATTGTTCAGATTATCCCCATTTGACTCGCTTGGATCCTGTAACCATTGCAGTTTGGCCTGCTTCCTTTGATCTAATAATTCTCAGCATCCCTCATCGAACCATGGCTTATGTTTTTTCAATTCATAATAACCTAGACTCTCCTTGGCAGATGATTTGATATTCTCTCTAGTAGTTTCTCAAGCTTTATTAACATCCACCTCAGTTTCCAAGTTTTCCAAAGCTGCGAACCTATTTGAGATTTCAACACAATACTGCTATTTACCCTCTACCTCATTTAATTTCTTGAGATTGAACCTCTCCATATGAACTCTGTGTGTTGTTTGTTTGCTCACTGCCAGTCTTTCCTTAACCTTTGCCACCACCAGGTAGTGGTCAGTATCACAGTCTGGTGCCCTGAGTGATCGGACATCCAGTATACATGCATGCTGACTTCTGTCTATCAAATTTGGTCAGTGTCTTCCCATCAGGCGATGTCCAAGTAAATTTATGGATGTTACGATGTGGGAACAGCGTAAGTAACAAGTCAGCACGATGACAAAATCAGGCAGAATTGAGACAGTTGGTACATAAAACATGTTCTGAGATCTACAAACTAATTCATTAAATTCTGAGTAACGAAAATCTGCCATATCGATGGAAAGAATCTGCCGTTGCGCCCATTTATAATAAAACTGGAAAGGGTGTACACCCGAATTTAGTATACAAAATTACCAATAGTGGTCCCGCAGTTTATTCCTTGAGGCCTGCTTATAATTTGATTCATGGTATGAGACATATGTGAAAATTTCGTGTAAATAAACTTGACTTTATGATAGATCAATGTTGTGGCGTGCCAGAAACCGGAATGGCTGAGAAGATCAGAGTTGATTTCCTAGGCAACGACCAGCGTTCCCGCTACAACCGGAATACATTCATTGCTATACAGCAACTTCAACAGGAGAAGAGTTCGGTTTGTAGCTGACCTTAGAAGAGTAGTCAGTCTTCAGTTGGCTTCGAGGCGAATAATTCTACTTGTAAGTGTAGAGTGGCTGAACATCGGATTACTCAATAGGTTTACTGAAACTCTATCATATCAGATTTTAAGAATTCTGCCCACAGGTTTACGCGCTAATACTAGGAACTCAGAGAGACAGGTGAACATGAACTCCATATAAAGCGGCTTCTTTTACATTAAAAAGAACGCATAAAAACATTACCAAGGTGCATCAGTCTTATTAACTTCATACACAATGTTATCCTAAATTCTCTCAAGGCTAACTCCATATGTAGGCAAAATTATCGGGAAACGCCAGACTAAATTCCAATGTGAACGATAAACTAATCAGGGATTCAGCATTCGTCAGAAACAGAATAAAGAACTTCAGTACACAAGCTATTGTCACGTGTATTAGTGACTATTGACGTGGGTTTGGATTGGCGAATCGGCCTATTGGATATTCTCACGTCGTAACTACAATTAGTTCTTACACTCTCACAATTAGGGCAATTATAACGCATAAATAAAATCTTCTACATCTGCTTGCACTAGTCGTTGCTAGATAACAGATCTCAACAATGGCTAAGCCTTGACAATTTTTTCACTGAATTACACACAAATTCTTCTCTTCACAGCCACCCGTCGAGAACTGAACTAGCAGAAGCAGAAGCAGAAGCAGAAGCAGAAGCAGAAACAGCAACCAGCCAGCATAGGGCCCCGTTGGGACCCATGACCATGTATTTGTTCAATTTCAAGACATTTGTATTTTTTCCTTCTTTGCTGGACCTCCTTATCGATACAAGAGTTGGTCTTTTGTTTTTAAATTGGTGTCCACTTACTTCGCCGTAACCCACCTGAGGTTACACTATTCCCACAGGGATTAAGTAGGGGATATATACATTTTATACAATACTGTAACGTGAATGGCCAGAGCGTTGCTAGGTAACGGACCGCTAAATACACCGTGACCGAATACACACAACGCAACAATAGAAGATGTATCTCAGTGGAAGAATGTTATTGCGCGTTGATAGGCAACAGCGCGCCAATGAAGACGCTCGCTAGGAATCACGTGACTTGTTCTCTGTGTGGTCTTCCTTATGCAACAATAGAACTGGGTTTTCTGTGCATGGTCTGTGCGGAGGCTATATAACGAGAATAACGCCAGCAGTTCAGTGCTCCACCGTGACCTTGCGAGTCGTAGGAGGCGATGAAAAGGGAAGTCTCAAATCTGAGACAGTAAAATATAGTCTCGAGCACCAAGGGACTCGGACCCGAGAAAGACTGCGCTGGCAAGGTCAGCAGCATATACAAAAGGCAGACCCGTTCTCTCGTCAAAGAGGGCGCCCCATAAAAACAAGACCGTAACTGTCAAACAGTAATAAATATCTGGTCGTGAGCCCCGGATGGAGCTCGACACCAAGACTTATTGACTGACTGGCTTGCTGGCTGCTGCTATTCCTACTGTTGCGTGCGAGTCGGTCTCAGGGTCTTTATCAAGCCGTTGGCTAGCAATGCTTTCAGCAAATCCGTCACACTATTCACACACACTTCAGAGAAACAGACACAAGTGCTGTACAACATTCTCAACAAAGAGTACGGTCTTCTACGTTGTAATGCTGTTTAGTTCGGATACAGCCTCCATCTTCGGGGTGTAAGAGTACGAGAAGCAAGAACCGAAAAGAAAACTACACGACGTTACAACATAGAAGGCCGTCTTTTTGTGCCACCGACGTAAGAACCTCCACAAATTACCAACCAAGCTGGTATAAACACGAAATTATCTAACTCCATGCATATGAGCAGCCCTTGAAAAGCTAACAGTCGCTAAGCTAGTCAAGATATTCCCGTTCGTTTACAGAATTCGAATATTCATTACGGAGTTCAGAAGAGTCTCCGACTGGACTCTATCCTGGGCTACATAAATGCAGTCCACATCCTCCGTGTGCTATTTATTTGAGGTCAATTCTTGTATTATCCCACCACCACACCTCGCGGTCGAGTCATCATCATCAGTAATCTGTCAGACGACAGGTCCACAGTCTCTTCCAAAACAATTCCTCCACTTATTGCGATCTAGAGCTTTCTCCTTCAAATGACAGTACCCTCTTCTGTCCCCAAGGTCATCCAGCATCTTCTTACGTCTTCTTCCTCGTCTTCTTGTCACTTCTATCCGCCTCTCTATCTTCCTTTCAATATATTCTTTTAGAAGGCAGTTTCTGCGTAAAACATGACCAATCCAATTAGCCTTCCGTTTTCTTATTTCGTGTAGGATATTCCTCTGCTCACTGACTCTAATTAACACTTCTTCATTTCTCACATAATCGGTCCAA
>NW_019744411.1:80554-84017 GCF_002891405.2 Cryptotermes secundus
CCAAATATTTAAAACATTTCACATTCTCCAGTTGTTTTTGGTCTATCTTTATTGTGACTGGGGTTGGTTGTCTCGAAATTTTCAGCAGACAGTAATTATGCTTCGTATTTCGGACGCCCCGCATTCAAAATTTTGGCCAAAAGTAATATTATCCCTGCCGATATTTGGTTTCGTAACGTCCCTCAAGGAAAATGCTCGAACAGTGCCTGAAACGGGGCCACAACCACTTCCTTCCACAATCTTTCCAATTCGGTAATCATGCTACCATTGCTGAAGTGGCTTACAATGTAGCAAATGTGCATTCAAGTTGGGGGGCTGGCAATCCAAACGGTTTCTCTCAAGTTTTACATTAAAGCAACTCATTTATGGCGGGTGAGCTTCAACTTACTTTCAAACTGACTCAACTCTTAAAACTTCTGAATTGGGCCCATATTACTAGGACTTATATTTATTTGTATTTCCGTCCCAATTGCAACTCTATCACTACATGCATCGGCCGCATACGGCCATCATCAGGTGCATGTCTAACTTGCCAACATTGTTCTAGTATATGTTAGAATTGCTTATCGCATGTGAACGCGATGTTGATTAATAAAAATATATTTAGAATTAAAACTTTTTAAATGTTATTCTCAATTACAGCCATCAGCTATTCATTAAATATATTTATCCGAGAGTATATGTGCTGATGTTGGATCCTGTCGCGCTGCTGATAGAAAAGTAGCATACGACAATAAAAACGTTGCATCTGAGAGGGAAATATATGTATACAAATAAATACATCACTGGAGCAGGATGCTTAAACACAATATTATAGAGCTTACATTTTATGCAAAAATCGCAAAAATACCCATTACATTTGACAGTGTCCTCCTTTATCAGCCAGTATAAGGTACGTAATGTTCTGTCAACTTTAGAAATTTCTTATTTCCTGACATCTAATCAACTGTGTAGGTTTTACAGTATGAAGTGACAGGAGGTTGAAGAAAACTGCATAATGACCTTCATAACTTGTACGCTTCGCCAAGTATAATTAGAGTGATCAAGTCATGGAGGATGAGATGAACAGGGCAAGTAGCACGAATTGAAAAGCAGAGTGTGTACAGGATATTGGTCGTAAAGACAGAACTGAGACCACTAGGAAGACCAAGACGTCGGTGCGTGGATAATATGAAAATGGATCTTAGGGACACAGGATGAGGTGGCATGGACTGGATTGATCTAGCTCAGGATAGGTACCACTGGAGGGTTGTTGTGAACACGGTAGTGAACCTTCGGGTTCCATAAAGTGTTGAAGTCAGTGTAGGTTATAGTCCTGAATTGGTGTATAATTATGGATTACTAAGGGCGTGGGCGTTGTGGTCCGCGTTAGAGTACTATGCCAACACTTTCTGGATGGGACTGAATAAATCCACATGCAAAACTTCCAGGGTAGTAGAGAGCAAGTCGATTCTGGGTGGAAAGGCCATGAAACGACACTCCAAGATGTCAGAAGCTCAGCGGGGAACAACACTGGTGTCAATTCCTTGGATCCCTGACTCTGGGTCGTGCTCTTGCCAATCTGCATACCGAATAACACAACGTTCCCGTTAATAACGTCAAGAGATGATTATGAACCCAATTCCAATGTTATCGGCGTGCTTGCTACTTACCGCTCTGAACATGTACAGAGTGGGTTAGAACCACAGAACTGATTCAGTCTCAAGTTATCTGAAGTCTGCATCAAGAAGGGTGAGAAGATAACCATGAACGGTGGATAAGAAACAAACTGACGCGGTCGCAGCCTGTTTCAAGGCACTGTCCACAGAATTTGCTTAGTTCAAAAACAGCAGTCAGGATTACAAATCCTAGCGATCATAACATGTTGCTCTCTACGTTGTTATCCATGAACTAGAGGAACATCGAATAAGAACAACAAATAAAAATAGACACAAGAAAAGAAAATGAGAAATTAAATAATCTCCCCGCCCACAAAAAAAACTTGGTTATTTATGTACATATTGTCACGTGACTAGGTGACTATGGACGGGGTTTGGATTGGTAAATGGGTTTACTGAACACTTACAGATTACAATTACATGTAACTATAGCGCTATCGCTAATTCACAAACTCTGCGTACTAAGTCTTCTCAGTCTGCTGTGTCTTCACCAGTCGTTGCCTTGAGAAGGACCCCAACAATATCCTGTGCTTCCGTTCTCATGTTCTTCCTCCGTTGCTGTTTCGATCGTTGCGTTCGCGTCTGCTGGGACGTCCACGTGATCGCTACTCAGCCATTGCCTCGCAACGCCCGTTGTTTACAGAGCCATTACTTAGCAACTCCTGTTGCATAACTACTTATTTTCCAGTCGTTGCCTAGTAACGGGTCTACATGCCATATTATTTATTTTGTGGCTTACTTGACGACGCTCTTAGTAGCTCAGACTAACTTATATACTGCCGAATGATAGGATAGTGATCTAATTAAATACATATATTGTTCCGGTATTTGTCTGAAAACACCCATGAAAGTCCTCGGTCAAGACAGCAGTGTTCCGGCCATGAAACGAACCAAGTGCCTTCCGAATACAAGTCATACGCATTAAGTTTTACCGTCTACACGACATTCATAGATGCTTTATATCAATTATAAAGAACTAATTGTTTTATTCCGCAAAATCACGACATTTTCGAACAAATACTGATCATCATCACGTGGGCATTTACAAATAAAAACCAGACCAATGAATCGTGTACTGTAACTTAATTTGGTTGGAAGTTGTAGCCCGCTCCGACGATCTGTCACAATGTCGCGCCCAGCAGTCTAGCATCTGTGAACGTTGTGTACGCGGTTAACAAACGCAAGAGGACTCTAATCCCATAGAACACGTTGAAAAAAGTGCAGGTCCGAGTATTACGACCTGAGGAAACTTGGTCGGTCAGGATCTTTGGTAACTATGTCAAGATTCGAACCAAGCATTTCCCGAATAGAAATTACAAGCGTTACAGTTCGAGCCGACTTATTCGGTGAGGACTGATGTACAGATTCAAACCAAGCACGCCCTAAATATAAATTAGAAACGTTACCACTCGGGCCAGCTTCCTCGGTTATGACCGATGGTAACCAGGCTAAGAATAGAACTAAGAACCTCCCGAAAATAAAGGCTAAAGCAATATAGCCACAACAGCTTCGTAACAATGGGAATTTAAGAAAACTTATTATTCTTTTTTCAGAAGAGAGAACTGCAAATAAATAAAGAGAGCATACAAACTAACGCTACAGCCAAGAGCAGTGGGCACCCTTCCAAAAGCGTGGACGAGATATTTCGTGAAGAAATATTAGCCGCATTGGTTCGGCACGTCTTACATTTGCTACTCTAAGTGAAACAATGGGCTTCCAAAAACTCGCAAAGCCTGCTTTCCGACTTCATAGGGGTATAGTATTATTATTATTATTCTATGGCGCAACAGCCCGATGTCGGGCCT
>NW_019744411.1:84195-92813 GCF_002891405.2 Cryptotermes secundus
GTTCATTATTTATCGATATCCATCTCATGTAATGACCCTCAAAAAATTACCTTAAGGAGACATAAGGGATTGGGGGGGGGGGATACGATGTTGAGCGGAACGGTAGGAAGACGAAGAAGGGTGAATTGGAAATGATTTGCAAGAAGTGGCAGTCGTTTGATCGAGGTATTATTCCGACATTCGTCTGGAGAGACATAGGAAAACCACACAAATCCATAATCAGGGTAGCCTGTGTCCTGTCGAGAATCGAACTGAGCACCTCCCGAATACGAATCAAAAGCCATATTGTCTGAAGATCAGGATCAAGTGTCGCTACAGTTGGTGCCATGTCACAAGTTCGGGAGTGCGCCATGTTGTTATTACTGACCGCAGGAAATTAAAAACTACGACGTAGTGCTAGGAAATATAAGAGGCCTATTCGGTAAGCAACCTCCTATTTTAGGCAACTAATGTATGAGCGGGGGAGAGCTCGCGCATGCGAGGTAGCGGCACATGCCTCATTGTCTTCTAAACCATCACATAACTGGTCACACAGGGTTTGTTCTTGTCTCTATAGAGTGAGTTATGATGTGTCCTGCGACTGATAATCCCGCCAGCTGCGAAATTTGCTGTTGTCCGCCTTCTTCACGCTAAGATCAAGAGTGCTGCGGAAATCCATTTGCATTATGAGCGATTTACGGCCAAAATGTAATGAGTGAGGGAACTAAGACAATGGTCCAGAATGTTCAAAGATCGGAGAATAAATGTTCACTAGGAAGAGCGAAGTATTGACTGATGATCTTCACTGTGATGACCATAAAATCTGTGAAAGAGGGCGCTTCACAATTTTAGAACTTTCGTGTGAATTTCCATAAATTTCACACTCAGTTAGGCTAGGCTATCATAATTTCTGCGCAAAATGAGTTCCGAAAACGGTCACGGGTGCGCCAATAACGCATAGAATGGCTTGGGCTTTTGTAGGCTTTTTAGAGCTATACCATAAAGACGGTGACGAATTTCTCAGTCACATTGTATGAATAACAGGTGATGAAACCTGGGTTCCATTTGTGGATATTGAAACCAAAGAACAGTCAAAGCAGTGGATGCACATAAATTCACCAAACAAGCCACGAGAGTTTAAACAAACGTTGTCTGCCTGCCAGAAAGCTGATGAAAACTGTTTCCTGAGACATGAAAGGAGTACTGATGGTGGAATTCTTGCAAGGGACAACAATAACGTCAGAAGTGTATTGCAAAACACTACAAAAACTGGGCAGGGCCGGCCATTCAGAACAAAAGACGTGGAATGCTGACATACGGTGTAGTGCTCCTCCATGACAATGAACGTCCGCATACAGCTGTCCGCACTCTAGCACTGCTGGAGCATTTCAACTGGGAGTTGTTTGACCACCTTCTTTACAGCCCTGATCTCGCTCCGAGCTACTACCACCTGTTTACCTACCTGAAGAACTGGTTGAGATCGCAGGGCTGATGGAAGGTGTGAAAACGTGGCTGAGATCACAGGCGACAGACTTTTCTGACACAGGTATACAAAAACTTATTCCCCGATAAGACAAACGCCTCAATTCCGCCGGTGACTAAGGTGAGAAGCAGCTTTAGCACGTACGCATTTTGTATATTCATATTTTTCTCAATGCTTGTTTTGTTAACAGCTCACAGGAGGTTCTTTTTTTAATGCTCGTGGGGTGGGACTAAGTCCCTTGTACTGCGGCCACTTCTGGCCTATTGTACCAGCCCCAGATGATAAGTGAGGGTGATTGTGAAGCAATTGGTAGAATGAAGATTGGCAGGGGAAACCGAAGTACTCGGAGAAAACCTGCCCCAGCGCCACTTTGTCCATCACAAATCCCACTTGACCAGACCCCGGGATCGAACCCGGGCCTCCGCGGTGGGAAGCCAGAGACTAACCGCTTGAGCTATGGCGCGGCCTCACCGTAGGTTACTTTCCGAATAGCCCTCGTATACACAGTGTGACAATAAAGTCCCCGAACTCACGTTCTTATAGTAATACTACTGTCATGTATCGGGGAAGAACGGGACTACTTAGAGAGAACGTTTATTTATATGATGTGTAAGTTTAAGCTTGTTTGGTTGGTGTATATGAGGATTACAATTGTTTTGGTGAAGTTAGTTTTTTCGTCGCGTCGAAGGTTTCAAAATGGAACAAATCAGCGATTAATTTGTGTGTGAAATTAAAGAAAACAGCTACTGAAACGACTGAAGTGTTGAAAAGTGCGTACGGTGAAGAATGTTTATCGAGACCAAGTGTGCTTGAATTGAATAAAATGTCCAATGAAACTCATAAAGTGAGAATTCAAAAAACGCGAGTGAAAACAGTATTAACTGAGTTTCTTTTACGCTAAGGGTATCATTCATCAAGAGTTTGTGCCGGAAAAACAGACCGTAAACAGCAAATTGTACAAAGAGATGTTTAGGAGATTGATCGCTAGAGTTCATCGCGTTAGGGCTTGAGTTTCAGTAAAGTAGGTCCTGGTATCTTCTGCACGACAATGCACCGGCGCATTCTTCGAGCGCTGTCTCCGAGTTTTTGGCGAAACGAAGGATACCCATGTTATCCCATCCATCCTACTCCCCTGATTTCTCACAGGCTGAATTTTTATTTCCTAAATTAAAAACTGCGATGAAATGGATGAGATTCGGGGTTGTTTAATCGATTTAACAGACTGTGACGAGGGAACTGAAGGCGATAGGGTAAAAAGCAATTTCTTGGGCATTCAATTCGCTGTATGAGCGATGTAAACGTTATGCGGAAGCGAGCGGGGACTATGAGTGATTTATTAATAAACAAGTTTAACCCTTTTGTGTGGTTTTTATGGCCTCAGTTCGGGAACGTAATTATCACACTGTGTACTGCCGTCTCAAAACAACTTTTACTTCTGTCTTTAGTACATGTCCTTACAAGGTTCGGCCGTACGTTAAGGTGGAACAATTTTAGCAAGAAGGCATATACCTGATGACGGCCGTATACGGCCGAAACATGTAGTGAAGATGGGATATATACTAAAGACAAAAATAAAAGTTGCACTGAAACAGTAATATACAGTACACACACACACACACTAATAAAAGGTAAAGTTATCCCTGTAACAAGCCGTGGAGGCCCATAGGGTTGTGAGACGTCGAGGCTCCCACATTTTCTAGACAATCGGCACACAGATGGCGGCGATGTTGTCGGCTTTACGCGCCCCGCGCCCTTCGCCCCCAGAAAGTTTCCTGGTACTCATTTCTGTTAGGGACTGAGTCGAGATTCCAGGGCCGTGGTACGGCTGGAAGGATTAGGTAAAATGAAAAATCCAATTGCCTCATCGGGACTCGAGTGCGCAACCTTCCGGCTTGTAGCACTGTGTCTCAACCAACTACGCTATCGCGTGCCCTAGTATTACACTAATACGACAGGATGCTTAAGTACAATAATACGACGTAGTGGCCTACAATGGCACAGAGATCATACCAAGTTTCATGAAAATACGTCAACCGTTTCATAGTTAGAAGTGGGGGCATACACGGTGATACAGCATAAGTCTCATAGGCCTATTCTGATTCCTTCAGAAGACGAACTAAAAATAAAACCTTCCGTGTCATGTGACTAGTACTGGTAACGTGTGGGCCTTTTAAGCAATGGGGATCACAACTTTATAATAAAACAGTCCTACAAGACGGAACAGTGAAGGGTTCATATCTAGAATACAGAGAGCTTAGAGCAGAAATGTGATCCGAACAAAAATTTCACCAGTTGCCTAATATGGAAGAGAAACGTTGTCTCTTACATACATTACATTATAAAGTAGCAGAGTTCGCCGTCCTTTGCGCAGCACCTCCGTGATGCCTCACGAAGCCACAGAACGTCACGCCTTAAGGAGACTTGTGGAAAACAAGTCCTGTGTAAAATAGTGCTTGAATTTTCCACTGTCGTATGTTGAACACAGAGTCCAGTAACTTTGTGGCGATGACGAATAATTGTTCCCATAGAATATGCAGCTACAGAATGCGTAACTTTATAAATCATCCATATTATCATCACTAAACACTTGAGACTATTTTTTTTGTAAAACACGTACAATTTGACGCGTAAGCTGATCCTCTGCGCATGTCTGCAGTACTTATCATTAAGGATAATTTTTTTTAATTTAAAATTGAAGCCTGGGATTAAAATCAATGCTTTCTTGTCGACATAGTTGCAATTCGAATTTCGGTGGTGGTGTTGTTTTTCTTTGTTCTTGCATTACAATATACAATATAATGTTGTTATATTAATTTCCGGGTACGCGGTAGTGTAGTTGGTTGAAGCACTTTGCTACAAGACGGAAGATCGCGGATTCTATTCCCGATGAGGTCAATGGATTTCTCAACTGACTTAATCCTTCCAGCCGCAGTATGGCCTGAGGTCGATTCAGCCTCTCCTTCCAGCCGCAGTATGGCCTGAGGTCGATTCAGCCTCTAATAGAAATGAGTACTAGGAATCTTCCTGGGGGCAAAGGGCGGCCAGGCCGTAAGGCTGACAACCTCACCGCAATGTGTGAGCCGACTGTCTAGAAAATGTGGGAGCCTCGACGCCTCACAACAGTATGGGCCACCACAGCTTGTTACAGAGATAGCTTTACCTCTTAATGCGTATTCTATTCTAGGCCAGGCTGTTTCTACTTCGGCATAAGGACACTACACTCTATTAGCATGTCAGACTTCTACGAGCTGAGACCCAAACTCTAACATAGAGCGCCCCTGAAAGTCATTAAAAGGGCTACGTCACGAAACGACCCCCCCCCCCACAGGTTTATTGACTGGAAATAACTCGACTGTTAATAGTGTAATCTCCATCGAAGTTTCGGCTGTGACGTAAAAATTAATCACTTTGGCCTGGATTCGGAACGCACCTACTTGACACGGTAAGAATCTAACCTGACAAGGTGACTGTTGTTCAACCGGTCAGGCACCTTCATGCTTTAATGTACCCTAAGGCTCATCACCATACAGAAGCCTTCCATTTGGCCATATTCTGAACCAGATAAAACACAGTTCAAATCTTCAAAACTGACGTTCTTCGTGGAGTTTCCAGAAGTCCGTCGTTCATGACCTTGTGGTTCAGTATCTCTCTCTCTCTCTTTGCAGACCTGCAGAGAGGGGAGGGGGCAGACATCTCAACAGAGCGTATTTTCTTACACGAGATATATAGTTACTAAAAGTAACTCAAATATCAGACTGATCTACGTGTCTGCCCTGTACCTTGTATAGTTGCGGCAAGCGAGTAAATTATAATGAAGTGACAGTGATGTCTGGAAGACCTAAGCTAAAGAAATGGTCATGAGATTTGGCACACGGAATTCATGAAGTCTCAATAGGGCAGATTCATTGATAACAGTTAACAGTCAAATAGCGAAGAGTAGGTTCGATTTCGTGGGAGTACAGGAGGTCAAACTGAGCTGGGAGGGCACTGAACCAGCAGGTGATTACACATTTTTATGGAAATGGGAAGGAGAAACATGTATCAGGGTCATGACGTTCCGTACATAAGAGAATCATATGAGCAGTTAAGTGACAGAGTTTGTTAGTGATATGATGTCATGCATAATACTAAGAGGTCGCTGGTGTGGTATCGTTGTTATGAATGTTTATGACCCAACAGAGGATAAAGTTGAGTACAAGAACAACAGATTTTATGACGGACTACAATGAGTATTCGATAAATTCACTGAATACCACAAGAAAATTTTGTTAGGAGACTTCAATACCAAGGTAAGCACGGATGACAGTTTGAAACTGAAAAATCAGAACAACAGTTCACACGAAACTAGTAACAGTAAGGAGTTAAGAGTACTAAACAATGCCACATCCAAAAATATGATTGTCAGAAGTACAAAGTTCCCAAATCGCAGTATTCATAAATCTATCTGGGCATCTCCTGATGGGAAGACACACAGTGAGACTGGCCAAATAATGACAAACAGGATACGGCATTAAAATGTACCAGATGTCAGATCGTTCGGGGGAGCAGACTGTGATACTGACCACTATCTGGTGGCAGCAAAAGTTAGGGAGAGACTGGCAGTGAGTAAACAACAAATATACAAATTTCATATGGAGAGGTCAGGATAAAGAACAGTATCCGGTTAAAATACAAGTATGAAATAGGTTCACAGATTTGGACAACTCTGACTATGTGTGGATGTTAATACAACTTATGAAACGATTGGTGAAAAGATCCAGATTCCAGCCAAAAGAAGTCTAGGCTATTGCGAAGTGAAGCCGCATAAGGCCATGGTTTGGAGGAGACTGTCAGCAACTATTAGATTAAAGGAAACCAGCCAAACTGCAACGGTTACAGGATCCAAGCCAAATAAATAAGGACAATCTGAACAATGTAACATGCGAAACTGCAAATCTTTCAGGAAAGAACAAGAAATATCTGAAAGGTAAATTTAACGAACTTGCAACACAATAAGAGCAACAACATTAGCGACTTGCACAGAGAAGAAAATTAATTTAAGAGGGGCTAACAACCTAGAAACGACTCAGTGAGGGATGAGAATGGTGATCTGCTTGCAGGTTCCCACAACATTTTGAGTGGAAGAATTACTTATCTCAGCTACTGAATGTACGTACATAGTGTTAGTGATGTTAGCAGATAAAATTCATATACCCCAGCCACCAGTACCTGGACCTGGACATTTTCAGGATGAAATTGCTTTTGCGAAGTTTAAAAGGTATAAATTGCCAGGCAGTACTCAAATCCCGACAGAACCGACTCAAACAAGAAGTGAATTATTGTGTTCTAAGATCCACAAGCTAATTAAATCTATGTGGAATGAGGAAAAATTGCCTGAGCGGTGGAAGGAGTCTATTATTGTACCAGTTCACAAGAAGGGTGGTAAAACTGACTGCAGTAATTATCAAGGCATATCTGTTATCACCTTCATACAAAATTTTATCCAGTATCCTTCTCTCAAGGTTAAGTCCATATGCATACGGAATTATTAAGAATCATCGGTGTGGGTTTCGACGTAACAGATCAATTTCTGATCAGATT
This sequence comes from Cryptotermes secundus, assembly GCF_002891405.2. Lineage (NCBI taxonomy): Eukaryota > Metazoa > Arthropoda > Insecta > Blattodea > Kalotermitidae > Cryptotermes > Cryptotermes secundus. Next base: position 91,238 of record NW_019744411.1, read on the forward strand.
TTTGCAATCGTCAGATACTGGAGAAAAAATGGGAGTATAATGAAACGGGCCATCAGCGTTCATAGACTTCAATAAAGTATGTAACTGGGTTAGAAGGGATGTACTGTACAATTTCTCATACAGTTTGGGGTACCCATGAAACTAGTTAGGCTAATTAAAATGAGTTTAAATAAATCGTATAGTAAAGCCTGAAGAGGTAAACATTTGTCTGATAAATTTCCTATCCAAAATGGTCTAAAACAAGAAGATGCTTTATCGCCATTGCTTTTCAACTTTACCTTAGAACACTCTATTAGCAAGGCCCAGGAAAAGCAAATGGGAATGAAATTAGACGGGACACAACAGCTTCTGGGAGATAACATAAATATTATAAAAAGAACACAAGTAGGATGTGAAGCTTTGACGGAGAGTGAAATTGATAAAACCTTGTCGGGCTTTCAGCCGTGTGAGTTGCTTCAAAATTACCGACCTTCCAGGGAACATCTCCGTCCCCGTCGTGAGGGTTTGTTGCGACGTCAGTCCAAGTCACGTTACAACTGACTGTCAGCTAGTCAGTTTGTCTTAGTGTCGAGCAGCAGTCAAGTGACTAGGCTGTCGTTGTGGGGTGAGCTACTTATGGTAGAGCATGACTGCTGTGCTAATAATCCTGTATATCCAGAGTGGGGCGCAGAAACATCGTTGCTGAGGCACAAAATTTATGTTTAGCTAATGAAAGAACATACTTTAAAGTTCTAAATCATGTAGTTATAAACAAAATATCTTGAAGGTGATGGCCACCGTTCTCTATGCACTGATGCAACCGTTTTCTGAAGTTCCCCTCTGCACGTTCCAACATGTGCACCGGAATTTGGGCTACTTCCTGCCGTATAACATTCTTCAGCTGAAGCAGGTTTGTGGGGGAATCTTTAAAAACCTCTGCCTTGAGGTATCCCCATAAAAAATCACAGGGCGTTAGATCAGGTGAATGCGCTGCCCACGGGACGTTACCTCGAAACGAGATGAGCCGTCCGGGGAAATTCGCCCTCAAAACTGTCATCGAAGCTCGGGCTGTGTGGGCCGTGGCACCATCCTGTTGGAACCAGACATTTCCTAGATGCATTTCTCCAAGAGCTGATTCGAAAAAGTTTTTAATCATGTCCACATACCGCTGTGAATTGACAGTAACTGCATGATTGTCTTCTTAAAAAAAATAAGGGCCAATAACTCCAACTCTCGACAAAGCACACCATACTGTCACCGTATCACTGTGAAGTGGCCTCTCATGGAGCTCTCTGGGATTTGTAGCCGTCCGCCGACGTACAGTTGCCACGACTGTCGCTCGAGCTTGAGTTCTTAATCACAGGATACGGGTGCTTCGAGATGGGAGTGGAACACACTTCGAGGTTTATGAATCCGGGGGCTCCAGAACACACCGTGGATTGCAGTTTTAATTTAAAGTTTCATTAATGATCAATATTTACATTATTCTCCAAGCTAGCCGCTCCGTCCGCCGACTCCCTACCCCTACTGTAAAACACTTCTCTGTTCTCCGTCTATCTTTCAACAACTGTCCTCCTCAGCTCCCTAAAACTGACTT
>NW_019744411.1:92866-96990 GCF_002891405.2 Cryptotermes secundus
ACGCTGTGAATTGACAGTAACTGCATGATTGTCTTCTTCAAAAAAATAAGGGCCAATAACTCTCTCGACAATGCACACCATACCTTATCACTGTGAAGTGGCCTCTCATGGAGCTCTCTGGGATTCTTACCACTCCAATAGCGCATATTCTGCTTGCTGACATATCCGGATAGGTGAAAATNAATGTGCCTCATCACTAAAGAAAACAAGTGCGTCAGGGGGTAAAGTTTCCAATAACGTTTCGCACGCCATTATTCGGTTGTGGAAATCACGTGGTGACAATTCTTGCACAACAACCATCTTATAGGGATGGAAATTACGATGTTCGTGAAAAATTCGGCGCATTGAACGATTGGATATGTCTAGGGCGACTGCATGTTTGCGAGCGGAGCGTCTTGGAGATCTCAAAATCGACTGTCGAACTGCCTCCAAATTTTCTGGCGTCGTAACGGTCCGTTGTCGTCCTCATGAGTTTGTCACCACACTCCCGGTTGTCCTAAATTTCTCGACCCACAAAACAATCGCTTTCCGGTCGGGAACCGGACCTCTGGGCTTAATTCCGAAATGAGTACGAAACGCACGCTGCACCGCTACGTAGGAATGGTTGTTCGAAAAATAGGCTTCGACAGCAAACGCAGGCTGCTCACTCGTCCACCTCATGTTTCCTACTGTGGGGTATTAGACAGAAACTTCCGTGACTGCTGCGTTCGCCGAGCCTATCCCCACTTTTCTGCGACCTCCCCTCCCTTCACAATTTGTCTTAACAAAAAGGAAGTTTTTGCGCCCCACCCTGTGTTATAAATACGTATTTGGAAAACATCGTGTTACACACATGTAAGATTGTAAATATTATGTATATATGTAATGTAACGACAAACTTCACAAGGGATGAGGTATGCATAAAGTATGAATGAACAACTAATCGCTTACTTTCCTTTGAACCGACAGGGACCGCAGAGAAAACGACGAGTCTATTGTTGTGCGTGTATTCATTGGCGCGGTAATGTGCTTATCGAGCCGTTAAAACGCCAGCAACGAACACACAGAAACTGCGAGGTGATCTCAGAAGCCTAGTTTTATTTTCTTTTCAGAATAGGAAAAGCGGGCTAAAAATGCAAATATAGTTAACAAGTACGACTATGACTTTTGATGACTGAAAGAATCGTCCTCTCGTCAAAGAGGACGTCATACAAAGAATTGTAACTGTCTTGACAAAGACAAAAATGTGGTCGTGAGCCACAGAATGAGGCTCAACACCAAGTCAAACTGACAGGCTGACGGCCAGTCGTGATTGATGTACTCCTAACATCTGGCCCCTGAAACATCGGCTATATTGAAGCAACTCACCCGGCTGACGGTCACAGAAGATTTTATCAAAAACATAAAAGCTTTGGTATCAGCAAGTAGTTTGCTCAAGAAGTAAATGCAGATGTAACTACGTATATGTTCCTATGTTCCTGCCTTGTCATCCTAACGCAGAGCACATTCATGGCATAAAGACGGCTAATAGATTCCTAGAAAATGTGAAAAAGGTAAAAATAACTTGGAGTGACAGTAACAAATCACAACAAATCAGAATTTTATAAGGTAAAATAGTCTCTATGCTTAACTAATTAAGCACTACGCCATGAAGATACATGGGGAGTGGATGTATAGAACCACGTATTCTGTACAGCGGCATTAGTTGGCGAATGGTCAGCCTCACGCCCCGGTTGCTTTGTCCCGAGGAAACCGCCCCCAGTATCCATTAGATAGGAGCCTGGGTAGGCTCCAGAACGGGTCTGGATGACGTGGAGAAGATAAAATTCTTATCCTTGCCGGGGTTCGAACTCCGTCCCCTCGGACGTACAGCACATAGAGGAAATTAAGGGCAGCATAAATTCGGGTAACGTTTGCTAGCATTTGGTTCAGAACCTTTCTTCTTTCACTTTGCTATCTAAAAACGCACAGATTAAAATATACAAAACTGTAATTTTGCCTACAGTCTTGTATGGGAGCAAAACTTGGTCCCTAACATTAAGCAAAGAACATGCTAAAGACGTTTGAGAACAGAATACCGAGGAGGGTGGGGGGGCACACGGTAGCGTAGGTGGTTGAGGCACTAAGCTACAAGCCGGAAGGTCGCGAGTTAGAATCCCGATGAGGTGATTTTTTTTTCTTTAATTTACCTACTCCTTCCAGCCGCACTATGGAACTGGGGTCGACTCAGGCTCTAACAGAAATGAGTACCAGGAATCTTCCTGGGGGGCAAAGAGCGGCCGGCATGTAAGGCTGCCAATCTTACCGCCATCTGTGAGCCGATTGTCTAGAGAAAATGTGGGCGCCTCAAGCCTCACATCCCTATGGACCTTCAGGGCCTGTTACAGGGATAGCTTGAACCTTTTTTACCTTTTATATCGAGGAGGGAGGAAATAATAGGCAGGAGAAAACAGCATAATGAGAAGCTTCATACCGTCCTCTTAGCCAAATACAAGTATGATTAGAATGATCAAGAGGAATGCATATAGGGTTCTGGTGAGAAAGCCAGAATTAGGAAGACCTAGAAGCAGGTGGGAAGATAATACTAAACTGGAAAAAGTGAAATGCCCTTAAGAACACAGTAATGATCCTTCGGATCCCATAAAATATTCGTACTGGTATATTCTTCAGTAGCTGAGCCACTGGGGGCTTGTCACGGGTCAGGTAGTTCATGCACTTCGAAGCCGCTACCACTCCGGCAACTGTATGACATTACAGAGGGAGATTCTATTTCCGACTGCTTTATCTTTGAAAGGATTTAAATGGACCCCCGCTCAACTGCTTCCGCTTCCAGTGCCACCCAAATGCTTTAAAATTTACATTATTCTTCCTTTCTTCGTTTTCTACACGGTGTCGCAATCCTATTTCCACTGCCTCTCTGGTTTCTACTGCAACTGCTACGCCCCCCCCCCTGCCTCTTCATTCACTAGTTTCATTATTTCATACCGTTCTCGACCGTCCGTCTTCACCCTCCTATATACGAGGGTTGGAACTTTAATAGTGGCAACTATTTATTTACAACTGATACAGAATAGAAGAATGTTTCGAAGTTTTACCGTCCTTCATTGTAGTCACCAGCATTGTGTACAACCCGTTGCCAGCGATGTGGAAGTCGTAGGATATCTTTAGCAGCGCCTCTTGTGTTGATACTTCGAATGGAGCGGTCTACTGCCTGAATAATCTCTGGAACAGTTCTGAAGCGAATGCCACGAAGTGATTCCTTCATCTTAGGAATCAAGTCGAAGTCACAAGGGCTTAAGTCCGGGGAGTATGGTGGATGGTACAGCACTTCCCAGCCCCACAGATCGAACAAAGTAGCCACAGCTTGCGCTGCATGCGGCCGAGCATTGTCCTGCAAAATGATGGGTGGGTTCTGCAGAAAGTGTCGCCGTTTCTTTCTCAAAGCTGGTCGCAGGCTGTGTTCCAAAAATGAACAGTAATACTGCGCATTGACGGTCTGCTGTCGGGGAATGGTATGCGTTAAGATAACACCATCACAGTCGTACACGAGAATCATCATAACTTTCACATTGCTGGGGTTCTGACGAACTTTTGATTTTCGTGCTGACCCGTACTGACGCCATTCGTTCGACTGGCGTTTCATCTGTGGCTCGTACGATTTGGCCCATATCTCATCCAGAGTAATTGTACGGCGTAAGAAAGCCTCTCCTTCGCGCTCATAGCGCTCCAAGTGGTTACGAGCAGCGTCGTATCGCAGCAATTTCTGCATTTTCGTCAAATCATGCGGAACCCATCGTGATGCAATTTCTCTCATGCCCACGCGTTCCTTCAGAATGTGAAGCACAGTGGTATGCGCTAATCCTGTCTCTCGGGCCAGCTCACGAATCGTATGGCCTCGATCACTCTCCAGTAACGCGGAAAGAGCATACACTTCTTCACTGACACTAGGATAACCTGGCCGACGCATGTCTGCCACATTTTGGCGCCCCTCGTTAAAGGCTTTTACCCACCTTGCCACTGTTCTGTAAGGCAATGCAGATTCCCGCAAGCCTCTTGAAGACCTTGATGACACTGTCGTGCTGTACGACCTCTGGCACATTCAGTCTTTATCCAACTCCGTTGATCCTGTTTCGAAAACATGACAA
>NW_019744411.1:97045-135892 GCF_002891405.2 Cryptotermes secundus
ATGTTCTTCTCGTCACTGTGCATGCAAGTGATGTGGGAAGGGAGAGTCCATTTGTTCTGAGGTAATGTAGGTATGTAACTAGCGTGTGGTATAAGCGACATTATTTGGTTCCGCTGCATGGCGTCTCTACAGCAGTGTTGCCACTATTAAAGTTCCAACCCTCGTATATGCATATCCCTATACTTCTCACACGTAACAAATTCATCTACACTGTCGAACAAGAGTCTCCATTAAGGACTGAAAATGGCTGATGCATTTAAGAACCACACATTGAACAGCGTTCATACCCTGGTTATAAATAATATAAACGTTTCAGAAACTGGATTTGCTTCCGTCATAAGGTGTAGGGAGGAAAAGATTTTACTCGGCTGAGTTTGTAAGGAGCCTCGATCACTCTGCCGAAAGGATAGTATGTCAAGTGTACCGCACACAATGGTCACTGTCAACACACACACATTCTGGCGCAGGCCCATTTTGTTGAGTTCCAGGCATAATAAAGGCGAATCGCTAAAATCAGTCATACCGTCGACAAACATGTCGCTTGCGGGGAAGGACGAAAGAGAAGTAGGCAATTACTCGAAAATTTTCATGGTTATTCGTCCAGAAGTTTCTATAATATATTTTGCTTCGGGTGGAAAACCATGTTCTGGTCGCTATTACATAAAGATCGTATCAGAAACCTTCGTACTGCGCAATAATTTCAATGCGGATGTACATAAACTAAAAAAAAGGCAAACCTATCCCCGAAAGAGGCCGTGGAGGCCCACAGTTTGCGAGACGTCGAGGCTATCACATTTTCTAGACAATCAGCTCACAGATGGCGGTTGGGTTGTCAGCCTTATGTGCCAGCCGTCCTTTATCCCCAGGAAGATTCCTGGCACTCATTTCTGCTAGAGGCTAAGTCGATCCCAGGGCCGTAGTGTGGCTGGAAGGATTAGGTCAACTGAAAAATCGAATGGCCTCATTGGGAATCAAACCCCTGACAAATGTAACAAGACGTAATAGCTCGTAAGAGCGTCCTGTGAATGCCTTTAATTATAAAATTTACGGCGCAGAGTGTTTCTTGAAAGCAGCTGTATCCTGGTCAAAATAATAATCCGCAAGTACATAGCCCCATTCAAGAAGCCCATTTTAGCACAAATCCACACACCCTATTCCTCCCTATACATTATATAAACGCCTTCTAAACTGCGTCTAGGTCTATGGGAGTTGTATACGATCTTCCACGAAGAACATCTTCAAGCAACTTTAGAGATGTTGGAAGTGGGAATTTGTTCCTCACTCTGGTCTCCACAACTGACCAGAGTGGTTCAGTGATGTTCAGATCAGATGACTGTGCCCTTCAAACCATGACTGAACAGTTTCAGCTGTGAATTTAGGCACTGTCGTCTTGGAAAACTGAGTTGTCGTTCGAAAATAACGTCTGGACCATGGGATGCACCTGATTACCCAACCTGTCCACGTACTCCCTTGCAGTAATTCGGCCATGAATAGTGACAATGGGACCAACACAATTCTCCAAACTATCACAGAACCTCCCATGTTTCACTGTTGAAAACGGGAATTCTGGATTGTAGGCTTCCTCGAGTGTTCTACAAACGTAAACTCTTCCCGACGTACGCGTAGGGAACAGCGGGAATAACGACTCATCTGACCATATCACGCGCGCGTTTCCACTTGTCTGACATCCAGGTTTCATGATGATCACACCATCGTTTGCACATCTGAGCATTACTTTCAGTAGTCGGAGGTTTAGCAACTGTAACCTTGCCTTGGATGTTGGATTTGTGAAGATCACGTCGGATAGTTCTGTGGAAACAGGGTCTTCAAGATGAATATTCAGTTCTGCTGTCCTGTCACCTGTGTTGCAGGAGTTCTGTGATTTTTCGAAACAATACTTCTCAATGTACGACGATCTCTTTCTGTCAACGTCGATTTTTGACCACTATTCCTCTTCGCTGATGTTGTCTTCCCACGATTCGTGTATGCTGACATAACCTTAGAAAGTGTTGCTCTCGGTACACCTAACAACGTTGCAATTTTTGTCACAGATGTTCCAGCTAAACGCGCATCAACAATCTGTCCTCTTTCAAATCGAACAAGCCTCCCGTTTTCCGAATTTTCACACGGACTGTCACTCAATAAATTCACTAATGCACTTTCACGATCACTACAGAGTGTAAACAAATGGAAGAACATTCAGTGTTGCCAACTGAAGTTCTTTCAATGTAACCAAAACAGATTCTATTCTTCAACTCCTCAGTGTTTCCATTATTTTGCCCACCCTTGTATTTATCGGGCAGTGAAATGTTTGGAACATGGTCAGGCAGAAAAGGAGAACATTCATTTCAGGGAAACACACGTTCCGGTGAGCCAGAGGTATTCGAAATAATAAATCAAAAGAAAATTTTAAGCTGCTGTTTCATAATGAGAACCGTCGGACTAATTATGTTCAAATTTTATACGAAGCCCTTACTTGTCTCCTCCGGCTGTTGTATGCTGCTTAACAGGAGAGCATCAAACGTTAGCATTCACGAAACGACCATCCAGAGGCAATAATACACCGAACGCGACAGAATCCTTACGCTATGCGTATCTCTCACTAATTTGTTCATCCTGTGCGCAGAAGCCTGTACAGTCAATGCTACAAGCAGCATACGAAATTTAAACGTATTCACCATGGATGGTAGCGCCATGGTTTACACAGTGCAATCAATAGGAGGGAGCGCCATCTTTCCTTGTGGATCACATCCTCAACTGTACAGAACAGAAAGCAGCAGCACAATAAGGAGACTTGGTCCATTCTTCCGATAATTCCATGTCCGAAACTCCCTGACAAAACTTACTGATTAAGTTTTTTTTTTCTCTGTGGCGCTACAGCCCTCATTTGAGCCTAGGCCTACCTCCATGAAACTCTCCGTTTCACTTCGGTTTTACTAGATCTTAGACATACTGTAGGACTCCTTGGGCGGATGATCAGCTCGTCGCAAGGCCTCTACCTGTACACAATCACAGGAAAACGCTCACAAACATCCATGCACTGAGTGGGAATCGAACACATGATCCAGGCTTCCGAGCGAGCGAAGACAGTGCATGCCTTAGACCGCTTCGGCTACCGTGACCGGCGATTAAGTTCATTACCTAGTATTATTTCCGTTTTTACGGTTCAGTAGACGAAAATTACCCAGTCTCCTATTTCTTCCCACAAACTCTTAAATTTCGACATATTTCTCGCTCTTACCCTCTCATTCCCACCCTCTGTGACCTGACCGAGCCATCTGAATTATTCTGCATGTCTTTTTCCTTTACATTTTAATTACAATGCATTTCTCGGTATTTCTGTTCTCTTCACTCATTTTACATCGCCAACTGTTTCTCTTGTGAATCTGTCAAAGAAATTATGGGCTGTGTACCGAGCAAGTTCAATGCAGCTCAGATTTCCACAATCTATTTACCGCACATAAGTATTAATATTGTCAAGTGTATAGGTGACTACAGATGGGGTTTGGATTGGTAACTGGATTTACTGTACACTTGCAGATGGTAACTATAGCGTCATCAGTAATTCAAAACACTCTATAATTCACTACCATATGACAAGTCCTTTCAGTCTAATGTGTCTTCACCAGTCGTTGCTTGGTAACGGCTTCAACGGCAGACGTTCCTCTTATTCCGATTTCCGGACTATACTCGTGCCTCAGCTACCAGCATGTGCTCACAAGGAATGACCCTCAGCAGTCCTCTAACTAACTAACTAACTCACTCACTCACCAACCAACTCTTTCACTTTAAACTGAACTGCACTGCACTCAGAGTCAAAGTTAGAGTCAGAGTTACTGTAAGACTGGCGGTTTACCACCAATCAGTTCGTCCTGGTGACAAGCCCCTTGGGACTAAGGACCAGAGAGTTTACCCTTGTGGTAAGTCCTTATATAACAACCTCTGTGACAAGAAGATGGGTTTATCACATATTAATATGTCTGCCCTTTCGTCAACATGCATATAGCATGTTATTGAAAATTTTTCCTTTTCTACTATACTCGTATACAAGTCATCTGTCAGGCTAAGCTTTGAAAACAGATGATGCCTATCTTACAAATCTTATGCTGCAACGGTAGCTTAGTCACTTGAACGGTCGTAAGCTTGACCACCGCCAAGTTTAAACCTCTTGTATTTCCTATGCCTGGTTTCGCCTTGTCCTATACAGCGAACATGTTCATTCTCATGATTTTGTATGACTTCTGCCTGCCGCTTGCACAATTTTATTATATAATCGTACACATAAAGAAGGCTGAAAACCGTGCGCAAAACGCGGACACGTTTGCACCTTGGAAAATATCCAATGGTGCGGAAAACCTTGTTTTGTAGGATAATTTTCCTACCCAGAATGATCTAAAACAAGATGATTTATCGCCACTGCTTTTCAACTTTGCTTTAGAATATGCCATTAGGAAGGTCCAGAAAAACAAGATGGGACTGAAATTAAATGAAACAAATAAACCCCTGGTCTATGCTCATGACAAGAATGTACTGGGAGGTAACATAGATACCATAAAGAAAAACAGAAACTTCAACTGACGCAAGTAAGGAGGTTGGTCTAGAAGTAAACACTGAGAAAACTCGTATGTTGCTGTCTCATCACCAGAATGCGGGGCAAAATCATGACACAGAGATAGCTGACATGTTTTGAAAATGTGGCAGGTTTCAAATACTTGGGAACGACAGTAACAAATCAAAACCTAATTCAGGAGGAAATTAAGAGACTGAATTCGGGTAATGTTTGCTACCATTCAGTCTAGAAACTCTGTCTTCTAATCTGCTGTCTAAAAACATAAAAATTAGACTATACAAAAATAAACTTTGCATGTGGTTTTGTATGGGTGTGAAGCTTGCTCTCTGGCATTAAGGGAGGAGCATAGACTGAGGATGTTTGAGAACAGGGTGCTGAGAATATTTGGACCGAAGAGAGACTAAGTGACGGGGAGATTGGAGAAAACTGCATAATGAGGGACTTCGTAACGTGTACTCTTCTCCAAGCGTAATTAGAATGATCAAGTTAAGATGGGCAGGGCATGTAGCACGAACGGGGGAGAATAGGAATCATATAAGATATTGGTGGGAAAGGCAGAAGGAAAGAGACCACTAGGAAGACATAGACGTAGGTGGGTGGGATGGTATGGATTGGAATGATCTGGCTCAGGATATGGGCCAGTGGAGGGCTCTTCTAAACATGGAAATGAACCTTAGGATTCCATAAAATACTGGGAAGTTCTTGAGTAGCTGCACAACTAGCGGCTTCTAAAGAAGGGCTCAGCTCCGTGAGTGAGGTGTCTGCCACTATTTCTCAGGAGGAGCAAGCATAGGTCATTCACTCATTACTGATCTGATCAATGCATTATGCCTTACGTTGGCGCTGAAGTGTTCACTTTTGATCACTGCACTCAAAGTTAAAGTCGCACTGCGACTGATGGTCAGTCAGTCTGTAAGTCTTGGTGTTGAGCCCCATCTGGGGCTAATGACTATTTATTTAATACTGTTTGACATTCACGGTCTTGTTTTTGTGGGGCGCTTTCTCTGACGAGAGTACGGGTCTGTCATTTTTACGTATATGCTGCTGGCCCTTGCCGCTGCAGTGTTCCTCACGTCCGAGTCCCGTGGGACTCGCAACCATATTTTACTGTCTCAGATTTTGAGACTTCCTTTTTCGTCGCCTCCTACGACTCCCATGGTCACGGTGGAGGTACTCGACCCCGCCTCCACACGGGTTTCACTGCACTCTTACTAATTATTCTGCCTTTAGCATTTTGGCACGGACTGTACAGAAAACAGTGTTCCTCTGTTACGTGCTAGGAATATGTTGTCTAGCAGCGGGCGTTGTTTAAAATTTCATTACTTAGCACCGGGTCTATATGCTACGATATCATTCTTCCATCCATGACCACCTCTCAAGTAATCTCATTCCTCGAACATATTCAAGGTAATTTTCGAATTACTCAATTTCAATACGCGTGCTACGTGTCTAGCCTATCCAATCTTCCTTGATGTAATCGCCTCAGGCCGTAACCATATTGGGCGAAGACCACAAATTAGAAAGGTATTTACTCTGCAGTTATCGGGTTCCCTGTTGCTTCTTCTCTTTTGTGCCCCACACTGTCCTTAACACACCCTCAGAGCGAGACACCAAATTTCATGTCCATACACCACATGACGGAGTTTCACTCCCATACAAACAAGAGATACAATTATTATTTTCCGCAGATTACTTTTCAGGTTTTTATGAAGAAGGGAAGATGGAACACTCTAAACAGAATGGCAGAAGAATTTTCCGAACTCAAACATCCCTTAATTTCATTGTGATGATTGTTTCGTGTTGTTATTTGTGTTCCTAAGTATTTAAACTGCGTTGCAATTACAATGGATTTACTGGTTGTCCAGTGAAGTTTGGCCTGACAGAATAAGGGAGCCAGAGGATGTCATTGCTGTGTAAACATACAACAATACCAAAGTCATCGTTAAGCAACGTAGGTATGAAACGATGGAGAAATTGAAATATAAAAGTCTTCAACTTGGTGGCGGTCAAGCTTACGACCGTTCAAGTGACTAAGCTGCCGTTGTAGCATAATATAAGTAACATACACATGATCTGCTTTGTAAAGCCTGGACTGACAGAGGACTTCTGTGCAGTGCAAAAGAAAGAGTTTTGAATAACATGCTGTCAGTGCGATACGCACACTTGACAAATGCGAAGCCTATTTATAAGTGACAAACCCATGCATTCGTCAGACAGGAAGTTATAAGTACGAGGGTCGTACTGAAAGTCATGAGCAAAAATTTTTTTTGTAAAGTAACATGCTTTATTATTGACAAACCAAATACAACGCCTCAATCTACAGACCTTTCTTTATTTTCCCACATAATCGCCACTTCTTTGTACACATTTCTCCCACCGTTTTGGGAGTTGGAAAATTCCCCTTCTGTAAAATTCCGTTCCAGCCATCTGAAGACACTGACGCACTGCTTTCTGAATTACCTCCCTTGTCTCAAAACGTTGTCCACGCAGGTGATCCTTCACAAATCCGAAAAATGGTAGTCGGAGGGTGCCAGATCAGGGCTATAGGAGGGGTGTGGAAGAACTTCCCACCCCATCTTTGCAATCGCTTCCAATCTGAGGCGAGCGGCGTGGGGGCGAGCGTTGTCATGCAGGATGATGTTTCGTCCCGGACGTTTACCGCGCAATGCACGACGGAGCTTGTGCAGCGTCTGGACATAACGAGCAGCCCTGATGGTCTGCCCAGGTTCCAGGAATTAGGCCAGGATAAACCCGTCTGCATCCCAGAAGACTGTGCCCATCACCTTCGCAGCTGATGGCACTGTCTTTGTCTTCTTTTTTGATGGGGAATGCAAATTGTGCCATTCCATACTCTGCCGTTTCGTTTCAGGCTCCTAATGATGAAACCAGCTTTCGTCACCTTTCACAATACAGGGCAAAAAATCATCGCCTTCGTGTCGATATCTCTGCAGCAGTTCTGAGGCGACGGCTTTTCGCTGACCTTTGTGGTCTTCGGTCAATAACCGCGGGACCCAACGAGCACAAACCTCCCTATAGCCCAAGCTTTCAATCATCTCCTGTACTGCACTGTGCCCTATTCCAAGTTTTCTGGATATTTTGTCCACAGTCACACGCCTGTTATCTTCAATGGTCTCATTCACTCTTTCCTTGTTGCGTTCAGTTAAGGCTGTTCGAGGACGACCGCTCCGCGGCTCATCTTCGATGCTGGTGTTCCCATCTTTAAAATGTTTCACTCATCTTCGAACACTGCTCGCACCCATGCACACACTTCCATAAGCACGCTGAAGTCTCTAGTGAATTTCTGCAGCAGGGATTTCCTCTCTCACAAGAAATTCGATGACCGCACGCTGGCGAAAGGACACATCGTTGTCGGCAATTCTGTTACGATACTGGTCACGTGATGCAAGCTATTGACGTCACAAGACACTCAAGGTTAACACAACAGCTGGTCCACCCATCACCGTACTCTCTTTCGTCTCCTGTTCCCAGGTTACATGCAAAAAAAAAAAAGTTGCTCATGACTTTCGGTACGACCTACGTATAAGGACTATGACCACAAGGGTATGGTTGCAAAAAAACATCTGTGGTCATCATCCTCAAGAGGCTTGGCACTAACACGACCTGGAAACTGCCAGTCGTAAGTAACCCTGACTGCTAGTTCAGCCCAAGAGCTAACAGCTAAAGCCAGCTGTCGGAGTATACGGTTGGCTTGAGATGGTCGCCAGCCTGCAAGGACTTGAGGCCGGAAGCAAGCAACGTCCGCCGTTGGAAGCAAGTACCAAGTAATGTGCCTGAGAACACTAGTCTGTGTGTAACTGTCATCTGTAAAGTGTAATCATGAGCTGTAAAAAGTCCAATAAATCCAGTTAGCAATCCAAAATCTGTCTTTCGTCACTCAATCGGGTGACAATACTCTCCTGCATTTTGGTGATGAGACATAGGAAGCACATTCTTCGAGTCTCCTTCATTTCCAGATCACCACTCCTTACCAACCTACAACAAGGGTTTTGCGTTTTCACATACGCACACGCAATATTTCGTACAAACTTACTTAACCTAAGAAATTACTAGTTCTGGTTTTACTGCAAGGATGAAAGTGAAACCTGTGCAACCCACTTTCCTTTTTACAAGAGCTTTATGTGCACTTCTTTCGTAATATGGCAGATGGCCAAACCTTAACCCAGTTTTATCCCAATCCTGCTCAGTATACCCTCTTCGACTTTCTGGATGGCTCGTGTAATCCGAAACTTCGGCGCTTAAATGTTGTTTGACGAAGTTGGGTGACCTTGGTGTCCATGGGATTGGACCGCGAAGGCGAATGAATACATTTGCCAGGATAATTTTCATCACGAATTTCTATTACCAGACCGAAGAAGATCCATGTGGCAAATACGTAACCATGCGATTTCTACATCTTCACAGGGAGAAATACTGCACCCGGAACTGCTGTTCTTATGTAAATGCATATGCATGTGTATATTACAGACCTATACATACAACCTGAGAATATGCTTCACTATAACAGACATACTAAGAGATCCGATACTAAACACTTTTCAAGAGAAACGTCTGAAACATTCAACTGAAAGGGCTATCGAAACAGCGTGCGCGAACCATTTCTTCGAAATAATCGCTCTTAAGAATGAGACTCTGTCATGGCAATTAATCTGGTGGCGCCGCACAACGGCACAGATATTAATCAAACACTGCTGTAGAATGACATCTACCGGAGACTTGTGTAACTTTTCACGCCTGACGTCTTACTTTTATTCTCTGCCGATTTTAGAAACACTATACTATAAGAAACTACCTACACTATTCAGTGTTAACTGAGGAGAATGCTGAGCCAATAAGAGAACAGTTATGGCATGGTAAGAGGGCCGCGACAGCTAGGCGGCCGGGGTTTGATTCCAAGAGATTTTTCTCTTCTTCACAGCGTCCAGACCGGCTCTGGGGCACACCCAACTTCCTATTCCGTGGGTACCGGGGGTTCTTTCCCTGGGGATAAAGCAGCCGGGACATGAAGCTGACCACTCACCTCCAGCTAATGCAGAGGTCAAGAATGGTGGAGCTACACCTCCACTCCCCTACACGTCTTCATGGTGTGGTGTTTAATTACGAACATGGGCACCTTTGCCTGTTATGGGACTATGGTGAATGTTACATGAATGGGAACTTGGGCAGAAACATTGTTCAGACAGGAAATAATAAATCATGCAATTAAGTCTCTTTAGGTGCCCAACGTCTAGGGGTTTATCTCCGTCCCTGACATCAGGTGTAGATGCGATGATTGTCATGGCCGCACGCTTTCCAGCCTTTCGGAGACTGTCTCCGTCTCCAGCAGCACGTGAACCGCTGATGATAGAGGCAGAGACGGTCTCCGAAACTTCGAGCACTAACTCCACACTGAAGTCGCCGTGAAATCTTCAAATACAATAATTAAGTGCATTATACTGTAAAGAAAGATACCACTTGAGACATATACCAACACATTAAAGAAGTGAACTGACCCATATCTGGTTTCGAAGGCAGAACCCTTTTGAACATGGTGATGGACATCTGAGTCACACAGAAGTAGGTAATTATTTCGGCTATGTGCATCAACTGACAACCTTACAACTGTAAGGTTGTCAATGTGCTTAATTAATAACCACTTATGAAGACGTACGGAGAAGTGGAAGTGCGGGGCCGAGCATTCTTCGCTTTGGCACTACATTCAGGTGGTCGACGTCAGNTGGGAGTAAGAGTCCCCGGTACCCATTGGAGAGGAAATCGGTCATTCCTCACAGCCGGTCTGACTCCGTGAAGAGAAACATTTCTATCCTTACGGGAGCTGAACCCGTTTCTCTGATCGTCCAGCCCGTAACCCATACACTATACTGACTGAGCTATCTCGGCCTACTTTAGCAGAAAAATTATAGCCAATTACACAAACTCCACTGCCGATTTAGATACACGTTCTCAAGAAGTCAACAGTTACTCAACCGTGTTCATAACATCCCGTCACTCTTCCATATGCTGAGCCAGATTAATCCATTTCCATACCGTCATTCTATTTCTTCACAATCCATTAAAATATTATCTTCAAGTTATTTTTTGCCTTCAGGTTTTCCTAGCAAAGTTTTGTATGGAATCTTAATCTATGTGTACTATATGCACTGCCCATCCCACCGCTTCCTTGGTCTGATCATTCTAATAACAGAAGGCCAAGGGTATAAATTATGAAGCTCCTTACTATGCAGGGTTTTTTTTTTCAATTCTCCTGTCACTTCCTCCCTCTTAGGTCCAACTATTATCTGAACAATCTTGTTCGTAAACAGTGTTAGTATGTTCTTCCCTTGACATGGAAGCGAAGTTGCACATTCATGCAGTGAAAACTACAGGCAGCCATATATGGTAATAAAACATTACGCCATCTATTTCGATTTACAGACCTAAAGGCCATGCACCGCTACAGCGGTAAATAATAGAAAATATGTGATATTCGTTCGTTTTCTATAATAAGAATTAAGTGAAAGTAATAATAATTTAGTATTTGTTTCTTCGCATGCAGTATCGTGTGTTAAACAGTTAAAGCGACCTTTGCAAGGAGCACAAATATAGCCTGACCCAAGGTATGTTTGAAAAATCAGAATTAGCCCAATATGCGTACGCAGAAGGCCACAAAATATGTTGGAATGAAGCAAAGGAATTCCAGATTGTACCAAACACCACGGTAGCGCAGTTGGTTGAGGCACTATGCTACAGGCTGGAAGGTTGAGGGTTCAAGTCCCGATGAGGTCATTGGATTTTTTTTTCAGTTGACCTAATCCTTCTAGCCGCACTAGGCCCTGGGGTTTACTCAGCCTCTAACAGAAATGAGTACCAGGAATTAAGGAAATAATTTTCCTGGGGAGTAAAGCGCGACCGGCGCGTAAGGCTGACAACCTTACCGCCATCTTTGAGCCGATTGTCTAGATAATGTGGGAGCCTCAACGTCTCACAACCCTATGGGCCTTCATGGCCTGGTACAGGGATAGCTTTACTTCTACCAAACACCACAAAGAGGAAATACAAGGAATCCATGCACATGTCTATGATAGACAATCCGTTCAGTTAACCCAGCTTGGATATCGCCCGTTATCACAGCAGAAGTCAAGAAGATACAGCTCCATCCAGTGTAGATTTCGTGGGAAAATGTGCGTTTCTTAAGTTGGTACCATATAGAGAATTTCTCTCTCCTGTGATGACAGTGCTCTGGTGCTAAGCCTGATACATGGAGATTTTTAATGCTTTAATGTTTTGTCTTAACTCTCGCAGATGGTTTGTGCTGTGCTTGCTTTGTATACCCTACCTTGGTGTTGGTGCAGGTGTCTGGGGATACGAAGTAGCTCTATCGATTGTGCCCAACTGAGCAGGTTTCAACTGAAGACGGAGACAGAACCTAGTCTCCGAAACGTTCTGTTTCAAATAAATACAGGACGAAGTTTTAAATATGAGTATGATGATCGATAATGCCCGGAAACATAATATCTATATTTTAACTGAACTTTATCTCTCTCTAGCTCAGTAGTCGCCCTAGACACTGGCCCAAGTTGGGGATGCCACTTTCTAACAGTTATATTTTTGCCTTCTTCCTCCCACTCACTCCTTGTCCATTGTTGTTCGCCACGTGACATTATAACCACGCCGAAACATCGGAAGTGATGTGTGGGCGGAAACAGGAATAATGTTTAGGGTGCGAGCATGAGGATTCCACTCAGGGCTTAACTTAATTTAATTTACTCTCAACAGCACTGCACAATATTCACAAATCAGTCCGTTTAGTTACAACACTGATATACACTTCTGGGTGTAGGAGACTGTTTACACATCTACTCTGGTACACAACTGTACCGATCACCACTAGCCAGCAACAGTCAGCGATACACAACAATACTCTGTTCAGCGCCATCCGAAATCAGCCTTTAAATGCTCTCCAATGACGTAATACTTCCAGAACCTTCCACACTGTTCTACAGGTTTGAGAATGATCCGGAAGTTTCTTTAGTTTGGTTGGTGGGAGGGGTAACCGATGCATATACCACTCCGGCTGTCATGGGATTCTCTTGAGTTGCAGCAGTCCTCATCTAAATATTCCTTGCTACAAATTCCCAGATTAGTTACTGCAAAACTGAGTATAAGTCACCTTTAGTACAAAAATGGTATTAAGCCCTAAGTATTAATGAAATTAAAATTTATATTGTGGCTGGCAATATTTAAGAACGACGCCGGTAGGTAATGATCGGTTACAGTACTGACCTTTTATTGTTCACATTTTTATAAGTTAGCAATCACCACGGTACAGCGCTTAGTGCTCCTGCTTCGTATTCGGGAGGTCCAACATGCAAATGTCGCCCCGATGACCGATTATTCTGAGACTTTTTCGTGATTTCTTCAGTGCCTCCAGGCAAATGACGGAACAGTAACTTAAATTAAGCCACGACCACTTTCTACCACATCCTCTCCAATTCATTATTCACTAGTCACCCTACCATGGGAGACTGAAAGCGTGTTCTTAAATGAATAAATAAAATTATGAAGTTTATTGAAGTCGGATGCAGAAATTATTATAATACTCAAACACTAGATTCACATTTCAATTATTTCAGTACGTAGAGTTTCTTATAGGGGAGACGGGATATCTCAATCGGTAAGTAAAACATAAAGTAAGCAAAGCTATCCCTGTAACAGGCCGTGGAGGCCCATAGGGTTGTGAGACGTCGAGGTTCCCACATTTTCTAGACAATCGGCCCATAGATGGCGGCACGGTTGTCAGCCTCTTTTTTTCCTTGGCACTACAGCCCCAGTGGGCCTAGGCCTACCTCCATAAACTTCTCCGTTCACTTCGGTTTTTCTAGATCTTACACATTCGGTAGGACTCCTTGGGCGGGTGATCAGCTCGTCGCAAGACCTGTACACAAACAGAGAAAAACGCGCGCGCACGCACACACACACACGCAAACTAAACATCCATGCCCTGAGTGGGATTCGAACCCACGATCCCGGTTTTCAAGCGAGCGAAGACAGTACATGCTTTAGACCTCTCGGCTACCGTGACCGGCTCGGCCGCCCTTTACCCTCAAGAATATTCCTGGTACTCATTTCTGTTAAGAGGCTGAGTCATTCCCAGGGCTATAGTGGGGCGGGAAGGATTAGGTAAACTGAAAAAATCCAATGACCTCATCGGGATTCGATCCCGCGAACTTCCGACTTGTATCACAGTGCCTCAACCAACTACGCTACCGCGTGTCCCTATCTCAATCGATACAGTAAATAAGCTATGGCCTGAACAACGGAGCAATCTGGTTCGATTTCTGGTAGGGGCAAGAAATGTTCCTCCTCTTCACGGCGTTCAGAGTGGCTCTGGTGCCCACCCATCCTCCTACCCAGTGGGCACCGGAACTTCTTTCCTTGAGGGTGCAAAGCAAGCCATCTCTATCCGGTGCCGAGATTAATATCGCATGGGCCTGCACCTCCACTCCCACACCCGTCTTCAAGGCGTGGTGCTGTACTGAACATATTGTCACGTGACAGAACGACTAGAAACCGGGTTTGGATTGGTATTCGGATTTACTGAACTCTCAAACAATTCGTGACTACACTTAACAAAACACTATCACACACAGACTAGTTTTCCCCGTCACGATCTTCACTGCGCCGCTTGGTAGCGGCTTCTAACGGTGTAGCGTCCTCGGCTTCCCTATCCATCGGCTCCTGTCCTCGCTGGCTGGCACCTTTCTGCTACAGCTCGCATGCTGTACTAACTGGCTTCCAACTGCGAACTCTTTTATCCTCGGCACGGACCGCAAAGAAACCATATTCCGACAATTCTATTGTGGCACAGGTAGCTATCGCAAGGACCGCGTAGAGAACATCGCTTCCCAGTTACTCCAGTTGCATGTTATACATCTGTTACCTGGTAAAAGGTGTGTTTGCAGAGCCGTTCCCTAGCAACGGCTGTCAATGCTGGTTTGAGCAAATACGCCACAATACTTTAAGACAAAACAAGTTCGAAGTCCAGGTACATTAGATAGTGAAATACAACTGCGCAGGTTGCGGAATTTACTTATAGGTCCGCCTGTGGAGGGGTGACACTTCTAGAACTGTCAGTCAAATCCAGAGACAGAGGAAAATTGTGAAAATGTGTGCACATCGTACACGAAAACTAAGCAAATCTGAGCTCAAAATTAATAATTTATGGTATAACAGAAGAAGTAACCGTAGCCCAAGACGTATGGGTAGTGTCTACTGACCTTCTGGTGACCCCGGCGTGATTTATACGTGGTGACTTCAAGACAACGCGGCTTCTAACAGACGGGGTGGTTAGGGAGAGAAGGAAGATTACTCACAGCGTGGTCACTACGGTTCTGCAATTCTCATATAATGTGGCAATCAGTCGAGTCTACAAGGATTTCAGTGTGGAAGCGTCTCGGCACATTTAATGAGCATCAGGAAGAAAAAACAGCGTGCAACCAAAGATGGTCGAATACCTTTGGTCCAACACGGCATCAGCGGTCATAAAATAGCGCCCAGCCTTTTTACCAAAACAGTAATTAAGTTCAATAGGATTTTGTTCAGTAAAAATATCTCACAGAAATTCGGAGGACGGACCGTCATTGTTTGGAAGGGCATGTACACTCACATCCAATCAAACCTATATTATACTGTCACGCGTTGAGTGGCTATAGACGGGGTTTGGATTCGTAAATGGATTTACTGGCCACCTACAGATCGTAACTACAAGCAACTATAAAAATTTCACGAATCTACACTCTTAACAAATTGCCACAGTACGCACTAAGTCTCAGTCTGCTGTCTTCACGCCACAGACTCCTCAGCCTCCTTGTTCAGCGGCTTCTATCCTTGCTGGCTGGCGCCTATCTTACGCAACGGCTTACAATGGCGGCTCCTCTGCCAGGGTCGACTGTCTGCCAACTGCACACTCACAAAGTAAAAGTCAAAGTTACTTTATGACTGGAGGTTTACCGCTAACCAGTTCGTCTTGGCGTCAAGCCCGCTGAGCCTCATTGCCAGAGATTTTTTTTTTCATTTGAACCCTTGCGGTCATAGTCCTTATACAGCATCCTTTTGACGAGAAGGTGGGGTTTTCTCTTATGAATATGACTGGCCTTTCGTGAAGTGTACGTATCGCCCCTGTACGATGTTACCAAAAAAGAATCTTGTTTTTGCACTACATACATGACCGCCTCTGTGGTCTAGTGGTCTGAGTTCCTGGCTACAGATTCAGAGGTCCGGGTTCGATTCCCGGAGCTATCAGATTTTATGAGAAGTAGTGGGTCTGGAACGGGGTCCACTTAGCCTCGTGAGGATAACTGAGGAAACGGTCTAGAAAACAGAAATTAACGGCCGGGGGGAATTCGTTGCGCTGACCACGCGACACCCACTATCCGCTAAAGTTGGCACTAACTTTGCCGACAAGCGGCGGTCGCTCGGTCGGTATAGTTCGCTTGCGGACTGAAACCACGGGGTTTGTTTTGTTTTTGTTTGCACTACATACAAGTCCTCTGTCATTACAGGCTTTGCAAAGCAGATCATGCTACAACGGAAGCCTATTCACTTGAACGGTCGTAAGCTTGACCACCGCCAAGTTTAGGACTCTTTGCACAATCACGATGTTTTGATTCTCCAGATACAGCCTTTGCACGGACCCCCAGGAAACGCAACTTCCCACAATTCCTCTATTGTTGCGTACATAACTGGTGCTACGCTGGCGTGCCATTTGCAATGCTGTAATCTAGTAATGGACGTCTCTTCTGATTAAACTACTCCGGCTTTCAGCGGACATGCCACAACTCTATGTATTTTCTAACGGTGTCTGCGCTCACAGACGGCTACCGTGAGCCGCGAGGAACTGGCTAACAAGCCTGTGAAGGACTGACTGCAGTCTGATCGCTTTTTTTGCCAGTACATGGAATACACCCCCTCGTTGGTGTCTCCACCTTATCGTGGTGAGGGGGTTTGAGTATGCCAAGGACCCTGAGAGCTATACCAGCGGTAGCGTAGCTACTGGCAGGGCCTCCCTTGCTGAACAGGTCAAAGGATAGGCATCAGACGAAGAGAGACACCAAAAACCAAAAACTGATGCCGGAAGCAGCGTCATCAGCAGCGACTTGAAGCACAGAGCAAATGATGCTCGAAATTGTTCAAGTTCGTATAGCAACAGGCGTGACCAGAGTGGTTTGAACGGCTGTTGTACTGCGATGTGGAAAGCAAATGGAAAAACTACCACATTATCATTTTTCCTGGACAGTCTTTTTCCAAGAACAGTGATACCATGTATGCGACCAGAAGACGAGGAAGAAGACGTAAGAAGATGCTGGTTGACCTTGGGGACAGAAGAGGATATTCTCATTTGAAGGAGAAAGCTCTAGATCGCATTAAGTGGAGGAACTGTTTTGGAAGAGACTGTGGACCTGTCGTCTGATAGATTACTGATGAATGAACATGGAATACAGAAGAACCACGAAAATAACGCGTTTTATTTTTTCAAAGCGTTAGCCGGGCTATCATGAACGCTCCGTTACCGTGGCCTACAGTTAGAACAGCTTCCCTTTCTTTCAGAATGCAAATGTGGAAGAACTGTTTGCATCTTTGTTGAGCGACCTTTGAAGGTACAATCCCAGCATTTGCCCGGAAGGCCTGAGATAAAGGACGCAAACATTCAACCCTTTCAAACACAGTGTTTACAGATTCTGTATTCTGCCAACCAAGAGTATTTACGGGTTCCGTATAAGTCTCACACTAAACGACGATAACTTTCCTGAATTAACCGACTTTATTTGTACAAGGAAAAGGAAATTGTTTTCTGATAGGTAGGAGCTGAATTTTTTTATATGTTAGATGGACTTCAAACTGCAAAGGGTTAATCGAGTCACTAACTGAACCCAGAGGCAGAGTGAGAGGTGGAACTGTGAACTGTCATAATTTGCGAGAAGAGAAATTCGCGGGAGCGGCTACAGCTTCAGAGAGCGAGTAAGATATTCTGTTCATATTTGAAATGGGCTTATGGCGGGATGGGATGAAATTTTGTAATCAATGCCATACAGCAGGGCTGTTCAAACTTCAAACGGCACAGGGACCGCATTATACGTCAGGTAGCCACCCGAGGTTTATTCTCTCACATGGGCCTACACCGATACAAATAACCATTGCAGTCAAGGTCTAGCGGTAAAGCTCCAGGGAGGTACTCAGTTCGAATCTTGACCGGGATACTGCCTACCCAGTTTTTAGTGGTTTTTCACAGCCCTTCTGGGCAAATGCGAAGGTAGTATCTCATAGGTCAGGTTTCCTTTCTTTCAGAACTTTACCAATTCGTCAATCGTCTGTCATTCTATTACCCGATGCTACACAGCTGATACTGGCAGCGTCCTTGCATAACCAGGAAGTACAAAGCGCCTGCCGTGCGATGGTCATCTCAATGGAGTTCAAGCACGTGAATAAGAACATCAAAAATACTTATTTAAATTACACGCTGCCAGACATGCGGTGCCTAAAACTCAGTTGCTAAAGTTTGCTAGATTGTATCAATATTACATACGATCTTGGGCTCCCGCTAATTTAATAATTTTCCAACTTATTTATTAGGAGTTGTGAAGTTAACTGAACTATTACATGGAATATTCCATACGCAATTTTCATAACCATCTTTAAAAAAGACTAGTTATCCTCCTTAAACTGCGGAAAGCGTAAACACATCTCGGGGAACGGTGGAATACTGTGGCGGGCCGCATCTCTCAGTCGGACAGCTCTGCCCTACGGATGTGATATCCGGAATTTGGTTTTACGCACCCCGTGCAGGTGGAAACCATAATTATAGTCTGCCCAGAAAGATTACTTATGCGTGTTACTGGGAAAGAGCTATAGCGTACAAACCGGTTTCCCCAATGCGTACAATCGCAAAAACAGGTCGACATGCCACGATGCGGCTTCAGCTGACGGACTATCAGCCTCGTCAGGAAGTGCCAAGCAAGTAGTTAGTTAGTTATTTTGAGAGGGTGGGTTTCCCCATGCACCGCGACCAGTTTGATCTATTGTGCTTCCCTCTATGATATTCTACCAGTCTCTTTACCCTACCGATAAATGGTGCGTACCATCAGTCCCGCCGAGCAAGCGAGTTCGGCCACTTGCTTAGCGGTGTCTATAATGCTTCCCCCCTCTATCAGAGGCCTTAGAGGCGGGAAATGTCCTGGAATTTGGCTCAGTGATCTCCTTTGGGGATATGAGGTTCTTTTACGTGCCGTAAAGTTACGACACGGGACACACAGCTTAAAATCCCTCCCGGAGGACTCGTTCCCTGAATTTTTCCGCCCTTAAAAATTCGACGACCTCCGCCGGGTATTTGAACCCGCGTACCACGAGTCATGAGGTGGGAACGTTACCTCTAGACTACGGAGGTCGCTTGCCAAGCAAGTAACTAACCGACTAAACAATTACTGCTTCGTATTCAGGATATCTCGGCCGAGAGACAGATCAGCTTGAGGTCTGTCTGGTTTCCTCATCTCCCCTAGCAAATGCCCAACGAGGCACGCCGTAGCATAGTTGGTTCAGGTACTATGCTACAAACCGGAAGGTTGTGGGTTCGATTCTCGATGGTCATTGGATTTTCAACTTTCTTCCAACCGCACCATGGCCCTGGGGTCGACTCAGCCTCTAACAAAAATGAGTACTAGACATCTTCCTGGGGGTAAATGGCGGCCGGCGTGTAAGGCTGACCTCACCGCCATATGTGACGCAACTGTCTAGAAAATGTGGGAACCTCGACGTCTCACAACCATATGGGTCTCCACAGTCTCTCACAGCTTTACCTTTATCCCTGGCAAATGTCCGGTTACCACACACACTACCCTAACTCAGGTCTTCGTGGTCCTCCTCGAGGCAATAGCACGGACGCAATCTTCAGTTCTGTCACGGCGTCTTTGTTCCACGTCCTCTCCAATTCGTTACTCATTACCATCCAGTCACTGAACGCTATGTAGTACTGTCATGTGTTTAGTGACTTACACGTGGCGTGGGTTTGTGACTGGATCTACTGGTCTCTTACAAACCGTACTTGCAATTATAGCGCTATCACTAATTCACACGCTTTACAGTTTACTATTGCACGCGCTGAGTCTTCTATGTCTTCATTAAGCGTTGCTACGCAACGGCTTCAACAACGGGGACTCCTCGCCTCCGCCAGGGAACGACTGTCTCACAACCTCAGACTTGGACTGGTCTGTCTCTCTCAAAACTAACTAGCTAAAGTCAGCCGGGCAGTCTGTCTTGGTGTAAAGCTAATCTGGGGCCCAATAATGTCAGATAGTTGCGGGTTTGTTGATGTGAGGCACTGTTTCTGACAAGGAGAAGTCTGTCGTTTACCGTTGCTGCTGGGCCTCGCCAGCGGAGTCATTCCCGGGTCCGAGTCCAGCGAGACTCATGACCGTATTTTACTGTCTCAGATACGAGACTCCTCCAATCTGGAAGTCTAGGTCTCCGTATTTATATTCCCCAGGAACAGAGTTGCCGGTTACACCCCCAAACACTGCGTTCCCTTTTCGCCGCCTCCTATGACTTGCACGTATATGGTCGAGGTATTCAAACCCGCTTCCATACGGGGATTCGGTTTCGGTATATAGCCTCTGCGCGGACCCCACAGAAAACACTGCTTCCAACAGTTCATCTATTGTTGGGCATGCATATATTTTGCCAAGGAGACGTGTTTATAGAGTCAATGCCTAGCAACAGCCGTCTCTCCTGGTTCTGCTCTTCCGGCTTTGAGCCCTCATGCCACAGTATATAGTCTGAGTTATTGTCAGCGTCATTAAATAATCTCTAAATAAATAATGCAAGGCGATTAACATGAACGCATCCCCGCGGCAAAGAATACGCAAGCAACAATCAAGTGACTTCCATTCCTATGTAACGGCTACGCAAATACGCCTTCCCAAAAATAAAGAGGTTGTGTTTTCTGAGTGGCCCGTGGAACCTGGTTAAAAAGAAGAGTTAGGAGTCGGGTTTTTATACGACAGCCTGCCGGGATATGAGTTTGGGAGCAGAGTAACTAAACTGAGTTGGCACTTGCAGAATAATGTCAAGAGAACAATTGGGCTGTGAAAAGAAGACCTCATGTGTGATTTTAAGTGACAGTGAGGCTGTGATAAATCCGTTGCCGGGATACGACTCGTGAAGACTGGGAATATAATGCGTGTGTAACGCTGAACTGTAAAGTGTGGAAATAGAGATAGCGCTACAATTGCCTGTAGTCCCGAGTTCAATGTATATGGGGCAATAAATCCAATCCAAACCTCTGTCTATATTAATCCCTGCACGTGACAATAACCAATGCATCTGCCTACAATCAATCTGGAAGAGAATTTGCTCGTTTGAAGCACGACATCCTTCTAAATAATATTTAATAAATTAGTTTATATGGTACAAATGATTTCCTCTCCGCCGCGTCTAGGCCGACTGAGCGCCCATTCATCCTTATACCCAGTGAACAGCAGGGGCTATTTGTCGGGTGGTAAGCGGCGGGGAGTGTTAACACTAACAGCTCATCTCCAACTAAGTGCCGAAGGTTAAAGAGGGACTGCAGGCAAAACTCAAAAGTCTCATAATGTTGCAGTAGGTGGTACGCCCACATATAGCAACCTAGGTGCTACTATATAAACGTTTAATAGCATATATGCCTACCACACAGCTCTAAGTCGAAACTACCGACAATCCGAAATACATTGTAACAATAACAGAAAAGTGTTACGGGATTGGAGACATGAAGAAGCGTTCTACAGCAAGCGATCTCTCCATATGCCCTGCGGCTACTGTCGCTGTTACTACGGAGTGGGCCTACGCCATGAGCTGTCTGGACCGGTCTGCGTGCCTTACGAGGCAGGGTAAACAGCATGGCGAGCGACCCAAAAACCAGGAAAAGAAACAAAGGAGTAAGTAACGCACGAAAGCAAGGGATCCATTTACAGAAGAGCCTAGGACTTGCAATTTTGTCTTTATTCTGTCCTTCTGAGAATCTCGTTGTAGTTACGGATAGGACCGCCAGGCGGCAGTGATAAGTACCTATGCTTCAGTCGGTACTGCAATCTCGACCTTTGCCGGGAGTACAAATTTAAAATGTATTCCTATTTTATCAAATTTAAGATCTTCGTACATAGATTTAGCGTGGTAAGATCTAAGGTTCTCACCAAGGTGGTTACGAAGAGTTCTGCCTTCTGGGATATAACGCCGTGTAGTCCGGTGAAAGTCAACCGACATTTCAGATAAGAATATTGCCTCCATATTCAACGTTGAGGGATAACCCAATCAAGAAACCAGCAAGAAGCATGCAGTAAGCAGAGTTCTGCTTGCTGCAGGCGACATGTTCTTCCGAAACGTCGGCTTTCGCCGGATTATGCAGCGTTATATCTCAGAGGATGTACTCCCTCAGATTAGCTTTATTTATGTCACTCGAGTTAACAGAAATTGTGTATTATTTTATGAAGTCTGTTTCTAACAATTTCCCGCTAAAATGCCAATGGGCTTTGCTTTATGCCAGTGAATGAAATAAATACGGAGAGAAGGAAAGAAAGAGTGAAACACCAGAAGAAATTAATTAAGACATAAAGATAAAGTTGTCCTTGTGCTTAACTAATTAACCACTATGTCGTGAAGGCGTATGGGGGAGTGTACGTATAGATCCACATTTTCTTCACCTCGGCACTAGTCGGAGGTGAGTGGTCAGCTTCACGCACCGGCCACTTTACCCCCGGTACCCTTTCGATAGGAGGTTGGGTAAACCTCAAAGCCGGTCTGGACGACGTGGAGAACAGAAAATTCTTGACCCTACCGGGACTCGAACTCTGAACTCTTGGTCATCCAGCCCATACCCAGTCGCTATATCGACTATGTTATCCCGACTCCTAATGAATTAAGACATAAATAAGTTAATTTTAAATCATTCAAATTGTGTGGTCACCTCAGTATCTGTATTAAGGTCATGCCACGACAGTAGCTACGGGTGTAAACCGCCTATGTATTCAAATTGAGCGCCACGCCACTTCTGAAACTTCATAAGCAGATCAGATCCGCGTACTGCTGCCACTGGAGGCGCGCACGAAATGGGGGCGTGGGACGGCAACAGGCCACCAAATTCTCCGTAGATGATTATTATTGTGCTTGTCACTAGAATTCGCGGCTTGAGCCTAGTTTTGCTCTTTGCGAGCCAATGGAGCCGCGTGATAGAAACATCGACAGTCGAAATGCGTTGCAGCGAGTTCGCACATGTTCGCCGTCTGTAGCTGCAGCCTTCAGAACATAATACGAATGGATTATCTGTCACATATAGTGTAGTCTGCCAATACGTTTAATAAAACAATTCGCATTACCCGAAAACTGAAGCTGGCAGCATTTTACATCCTATGCGTCCTTAATCCCTCCCTCTCTTTTACTTCCTACTGTGCCACAGTACACGCCCCAGTAGCCANAAATACGTTTAATAAAACAATTCGCATTACCCGAAAACTGGAGCTGGCAGCATTTTATATACTATGCGTCCTTAATCCCTCCCTCTCTTTTACTTCCTAGTGTGCCACAGTGCACGCCCCTGTAGCCAGTTTTCGTAAGAAATAACAAAACGATGCTCTAACTTCAACTACAGGCTATGACGATGAATTAGGCAGCGCCATAGTTCAAGTGGTTAGTCGCTGGCTTTCCACCGCGGCGGCCCGGGTTCGATCCCGGGTCTGGTCAAGTGGGATTTGTGGTGGACATAGTGGCGCTGGGACAGGTTTTCTCCGGGTACTTCGGTTTCCCTTGCCAATCTTCATTCAACCAACTGCTCCACAATCACCCTCACCTATCATCTGGGGCTGGTACAATAGGCCAGAAGCTGCCGCAGTACAAGGGACTTAGTCCCACCCCACGGGTAATAAAAAATGACGTTGAATGACTGTGTCACAGTGAGCATTAACTGGAAAGAAGGTGGAAGGAAACAGTCGTGATGTACTCCTGAAGTTCCATCTCGGAATTGCCTGGAGAAGCTGAGGAAAATCACAAATGTAGTCGGTGTCAGGCCGAGATGCAAATCGCGTACCTCCCGAATACATGTCAGAGGCGTTGTCTCTTGAGTCAACTCGGCTGGTAGGAAGGACACTACAGATATGTTCTAAGTCGTATCCGGGAACTTCGGGGCATGTGCTGTTCTGATCATGTGACGAACAATGCTTTCTTCCATCAATCCGCTTTAAGATTTCTTTACGCTGACCGACATAAAACGTAATGAAATTCTCAAGTTAATTACAGGTTCCGGTCTGCCAACACCTGGCGGCCAGAACAGGAAACAGCTGAGGTCACGCTGCACAGAACACGCAGCGCAATTTCGACCGCAACATATCTGGAATCACAAACGATGCGTCTGAGGTCCTCATGGCAGTGCGCCCTTCTGGTGGTTTCTTGTTCGGCTTGCTCTTCGATCCTGGTGATGGAGGCGATACGTTCCTGCGAAACGCCGGACAGTACAACCTTGAAGACCGTACCCTTAAAATGAGACTTCGGTCGGAATTCCTCGCGATTCCGCACAATTTACTGGTCAGACCGTTGCAAAGACAAGCGGCAGTGTACACACAGCACTGTAACGGCGGTGGATATTAAAATCATGGGTGTTCTGGGATGTGACGCCGTGTCTCTTCGGATGTTATCTTCTGCCACCAGCTTCAGGATAGAAAAATTAGCCTCTTCTCCCAGCAAACACGTGATAGCGGATTCCTTCGAAACGTTGGTACCTATCTACCAAACTACATGGCGTTACAACCAAGAAAACTGAACAATACTGTGCAATAAATAATACAAGAATTGCGGTCCTGAATACTTCCGTTTTCATCATGGGAGTATAAAATCCATACTGGAACGTGTACACAATGATATGGAGGGGGTGATATTTATTATTCTTAACAGCGTAACATCTCAGCAGACCTATTTTCACAAACAACATATGCGTTATCCCACACCATGGAAGGGAAAGGGTACGACGCCAGGTGGAAAACGAACAGCTGATCGCTACCCGCATGCTACAGATGCTAGTCCGAAACGAGGAGCCCATCTTGCACGACCGGGTGTACTTTCTGCCATGAGCCTATTAACTCAGTTCCACAGCATCTTCTTTAAGCAATTAATATTCACTTAATTAATAATGAAAACTCCTTGCTTTTAACGAATCAGAAGGCTCATTGCCGTGTTTAAAAAACCGTCACTGGATGCAACCGTATTCCTTTATGGCCTGAACGCACAACTATGCAGGCACTGAAAAAGACAACGAGCAGGCTGACTTGGAAGAATACGAGATGGAGTAGAACGAGAAAACCTGGAGAGGAAGAAATCAAAAGGACCGTCAGGCAGACTGTCGGACTGGAGGTCGCAAGGCCATCAGTCGAGTATTCCATCTGGACACTGTGGAGGGGTCGGCCCTCTCCAAAACGAAAGAAGAGACGTCCAAAGCATTTCCTTTGAAAAGGAAGATGGTGTATCTGGACCAGCTCGCATCTTATCAGAGAACCGCTTGGGACGAATACCCTTAAGGAGATAGCAGAGGGAACCGTTGGACAGTAATCACTGTGAGGACCAAGCCACAAAGATGGAAGGCGAGATCAATCACGGGCGTCACAACAACAGTCCTCGGAAAAAAAAAATCAGAACGCCTGTAGGCTATTCGGGACGAACAACCTTGAGGGACCAATGTGGGACGCAGAACCTTCGCTCGGTAACGACCGCGAGTTAAGGAAATATATAACAGCCGTTACTGAGTAAAGGCTTCGTAAACAAACATGTTTCCACGGCAACAATTGAACTACAACAAGGACAAGAAGCTAATATGAAAATGTGAGGAAAATGGAGAAGATAACTAAGGAGAAAAAGGACAAAAAATAGACCAGGTTTGAAAATGAAAATAACGAAAAAGGGGGAGGGGACGAGTTACACCACGCCTTGGGGTAAGGCAATTTGCATCTGCAAACCCTTTTTCTCCTAGCACAATTTCCCATCTGTGTGTGTTTACGAAGATAAAACTCATGGAGCCTTACATCCACTCCCACATATGACACTGCGGTTTAGCACAGGGACAACTCCACTTTCATCTTTACCTTACCTAAGTACTGGATTGGAAGACTGTCTAATACCCTGAAGATAACCAATCAAAATTCTGTATTTATTACCCCCCCATGCATACTAAACGCCCCTTAATTATCATCCCTGATGTAATGCTCTCAAGCGCCAGCAGTAGACACACAACAGAAAATAACCAACAGCGGCATTGCCAAACAAGACTTAGGCTTGCGCTCCTGTACCTAAGGTCTATGTAGGGCTACATTACGAAGTCTGTAGTAGTTAAAAGTAAAGGTAAAATTGTCCCTGTGCTTAATTAATTAACCATTAAGCCATGAAAATGCAAGCGGGAATGGAGATATAGTTCCACCTTTATTAATCCCTGCATTAGATGGAACCGAGAGGTTGGCTTCACGCTCTTGCCGCTTTACCTCCAGGGAAGAAGCCTACGTACTGGATAGGAGGCTGCGTGGGACACAGCCGGTTTCAACGCTGTGGAGTGAAAACAATGGAAACAAACGCCGGCAGTCCAGCCCGTAGTTATACCGACTGAGCTATACCTGCTCCAGTTTGTAGTGCTTACGAAGAACAGAAGAGATCAGTACAGTCGGTTGATGAGTAAGACATATAGGACAGCTCCTGGTAGCAGGACTACTTAGCGCAAGTTGTTCCTATCAAATTAGTATCTTGGTACAATTGCAGATTTCTCTCCAGAATGTTTCAAGTTCATAGCATGCCTATTCAACGTAATCGTGATTTCGGTTGTAACGATCTACCAGACTACACGAGGCCATATTCAAGAAAACTGTAATCTTCATATTCAGTATCGGTTATGTTCGCCTGTAAGAATGAATGGGGTGAAAATAGTGTTTTCTATATCTTCACATGTAATTTTCAGAAAAAAAAATAATGGGCTAAAGGTCCCTACGGAAGCCTAAAATGCACCACGTCGCGGCGAATTTTATGAGACTTGCTGGATCAGTCATTGTAGTGACTAGCAACGGAACGGTTGATCCAGGATCGGGATTCGAATCCCGGCAAATGCTGGGATTTTCTCTTCTCCACCGTTTGTCTGTCTGTCCAAGGTGATAAAGCAACCGGGGAGCGAAGCTGACCAATCACTTATGTCTAGCCGTGCCTAAGAATACGTCACGTAACAACTAGACTCTCCCACGCGTGGTGCTTAATCAAGCATAGGACCACTTTAACTTCTATACGATGTCACAGTTAACATCAAACAAGCCGCATTCGTGAAGTCTTTGTGTTGAACCGTCATTACCGGGGAACAATGTTATCAGTCCATTCTGCGGAAGCCTGTACAATCGCATTTCACCTCACAACGGCACTGTCAGCGACTGCTGGATACCTGCACCGTACGAACCGACGGGCCTGGTGCGCCTCGTAAGATCCCACAGTGAACGCGCAGCTGTGTCGGCCACAACACTGTCTTATCTCACCAGGCGTTTAGGCCTCGTACTACAAGACGTTCAATGATCGAGGAATCCTGGCAACATCGTGGAGCGGACACAATATTTCTCACAGATTGCTGCTGTTAATTGCAACAGCAGAATGAGTCATTAGCGCTGATAAACGCGCACCGTCAGGTTATCTGATCTTATCACTGCAGTAAGTCGCATTAGTAGTCAGTATCTGTTAGATGTGTCGATAGGTGGTCGACATTTATACTGAAATGAAGTTTGACTATTGAACAGCGTGTGTATCCAAGCTTATGAAAATGTGGCGATCCACGGGTTCGGTGTGTGACATAAAAAGGCGATCAAAGAGGATTGTGCTGACTGAAGAAAAGGTTAGGGATACTGAGGCACGGCTACACATCAGTCCTCGAAAATCGTTATGACGCTTAGCATAGGAACTTGTGTTTCGCTATGATCGGATTCACAGTCACAAAATTAATGAAATTTTGCCCGTATAAAATAACAGTTGTGCATGAGCTGAAACAACCAGATTATGCAGCAAGAATTCGTTTCTGCAACTGGCAGCTGCAAAATGCCCTCGATGGAATCATGGATCCACAGCTTCTGTTCATGACTGATGAAACGTGGTTTCACGTTAGTGGCTATGTCAACGCACAAAATGTAAGACTATGGAGCAATGAAAATCCTCACACTATACAGCAAGTGCCATTACATAGTGAAGAGGTTGGGGTGTGGGGTGCTGTAAGTCCGCGTCGAATCATTTGCCCCTTATTCTTCCACGAAACCGTGAACTCTGACCGCTATGTTAAAGATATACTGAATCCGTTCTTCAATCAGCCGACTGCTGAAGAAAGGCAATATGGGTATTTTCAGCAAGACAGTGCTACAACACATACGGCTAATGCATACATGGTCTCAATACGGGAAGTGTTTGGAGACTGAATAATCAGCAGGAGACTGTGGCCTCCCAGATCTCCAAGTCTCAGTTTTTGCGATTTTTATCTTTGGGGTAACCTAAAGGGAAAAGTCTACAAGAATAATCCTCGCACCACTGAAGCTCTGCAGAATGAAATAACATGCGTAATTAGTTAAATTGCCGTAGAGCAACTACAGAAAGCATCGCATAATTTATTTATGCGACGCGAGGCATGTTTGCAAGCAGAAGGGGGTCACTCCCAACACCTGTTATAAAGTACGGTAAGTCTGTTATCTTTTTACAGTATTCATATAAATGTGTGCATGTACAGAAGCCGGTGTGAGGGAATTAGCAACAAGACTGCACACTCGCTAGCGGAAAAGGGTACAGTAGTCGCGGAGAAACGTTCCATCCGCTCTACGCTAGCGAGAGTGTGCGCGTTTATCAGCGCTATCGGCAGTTACAGCAGCAATCTGTGACAAATGTTGTGTCCGATCCACGCTGCTGCCAGGTTTCCTCGACCAGTGAACGACCTGTACAAGATGTAGGGGCAGGAACAGAAGAGTGGGACGTAGGAGGAAGACAAAAGGAGAGACGCGAAGTTCCGATTTTTCGGCCATATCGAGTCACAATAAAGCCAAGTTTGCATAAGACGATATATGAAATATTCTAAGTAGTCCCAAACAATTCCCGAGAATTTGCTCAAAATTTGCGATCTTCAGACCAATAATGGCCGAAAAGGTCGAAATGTGTAACTACTAAATTAGCATATACAATTAATTACAACTGTATAGGCTGTGTTGCTGCCGGTCACAATGGCCGCGCGGTCTTAAGGCAAGAACCGTCTTCGCTCGCTCAAACGCTGGGATTGTGGGTTCGATTCCCACTCAAGTCCTCATGTCACTGCATGTCTGTGTTCTGTGCGTTTATTCAGTGTTTGTGTTATACTGTGTGTAGATAACGGCCTTGCGACGGGCTAAACCCAGTCCAGGGAGTCCTACCGACTGCGTATAGGATCAAGAAACTGAAAAAATGCAGCCAAGGCCCAACAAAGGGCCGCAGAGCCTTAATAATAATAGTCATAGTAATAATAATAATAATAATAATAATAATAACAGGTTGTGCTGACGGAACATTTACTCGTATTATTCAAGGGTAACACGACGCACAAACACAATATTTGATTTGCGAGACTAATTTACATTTAAATATGCCCGTTTCAAAATAAGCTTAAATAACTCTGATGAACGCCGCTGGTAATCCTGTGCAGGCCCACTGCATTACGGAGCACATCCATTCCAATCCTGGTTTATACAAAACTACTACATTTCGGAAATGGATCCTATTTCCGCTTCGAGGTGGAGAGGACACGAAATTTCCACTTCGTTGGGCCCTTATGTGGAGCGGCTCTATCTAGTAATTACTCATACTGTCACGATTTAGGGTGTGACTATAAATGGGGTATGGATTGGTGAATTGATTTATTGGCCACTTATACACATCACTTGGAACTACATGAAATTCTAGCGCTACTGCTAATCTCCAGACTTTACAAAATCACCACAGCAACAGCTAAGCCTTTTTCCAGCCTGTTATGTCAACAGCCGTTCCCTAGCAACAGCTTCGAACAGTGGAGATTCTTCAGCTTTCCGTGCTCAGGTCCTTACTGTCCGGCGAATATCCCGCAACTGCAACTGAACTCTTGTCAAGGGTCAACTCAACTATAGCGCCATCTCTTCTCATCCTCCCTCACCTGATGGGCTCAGCCGGCCTGGGGTCCTCGCTATACAGCCTCCGGGCGGATCCGACAGAAAACACCGCCTCCCTCTATTGCCATGGGAGGTTGCCTAGCGATAGCCGGGATATCGTTTCCGCGGGAATGTCTTTACCAAGCCTTTTCCTCAGAAACGGCCTTTATTGACCTATTGCTTAGCAAGGGCTGTACTCCCTGTCTGTTTCGAGGTCTTTGCCTAGCAACGGGTCTACGCGTCACAGTATAATCTCTACCTGGATATGAAATAAAAGCCATTTCCGAAGCGTTATGATTTTCATATAAATATGTGGGATGATGGTGAAGTCCAACAAATAATTGGTCTTGATGTTCTACTTTTCTCTCAGACTAAAGTTCTTTTCAAAATAACCTTACTTAGGAAATTATTCTACCAACTGCATTAAAACTATGAAATTTTAATGCTAACAGTTGAAGATACTTAAAAAATAATTATATTTCTCCTACAAACTGCAGCTGGATAAGAACTGTTAACACCAAGAAAACGACTTCCATGTTTTACAGTCGTTACAGAACCATGACCACCCCAAAACACACACATACGAATACATTCATAAATGCACCTAAGCTTGTGGTAGGGTGGGTATCACTCCTGGTTCTTATTATGAAGGTACAGAGTTCAAATTTCGTCCCGGAGACCGGCTCTCTGCCTCCGGTTTCCCGTGGCTTTCTTCAGAACCTTCCTACAAACGCCTCACGTTAAACCCACGACTGACCACTATGACATCCTTAGTAAGACGAAGAGTCAGTAAAAGGTCGCGAATGAAAGTAGAACAGCTGCAACGGAAGTAACAGATTTTCTATGTGTATCACTTAATACAGAACTGTAATTAACATAGTCGGAAGACCGTGCCACAGCTCAGGCCCTCAGTCGAAGATTCCCACCGCAGCGGCCCGGGTTCAAACCCAAGTCAGGTCATGCGAGACTTGTACACAAAGAAGCACTGGAGCCGGTTTTATCCGAGTACTTCGGTTTCCCCTGTAAACTCTCATTCCACCGACTGCTCCACATTCA
This sequence comes from Cryptotermes secundus, assembly GCF_002891405.2. Lineage (NCBI taxonomy): Eukaryota > Metazoa > Arthropoda > Insecta > Blattodea > Kalotermitidae > Cryptotermes > Cryptotermes secundus. The sequence goes on from NW_019744411.1 coordinate 127,877, forward strand.
TCGGCTATCGTCCGGGGCTCATACAATAGGAGAAATAGTGGCCGCAGTACCAAGTGGACACAGTGTCACGTCACCCCACCCCAAGAAATCAGAACATGGTCGGAAAGTCATGAGAGAAAACGGCATTACCATTTGGTTAATTTACGGTGTTAAAGAGTATTAATGACGTTTGATAACCAGCACAGACGAACTGCAGTGGCAGTCTTTAATCGCAAGCGTCCAGAACAGGCGTTTTGGGGTTATCAGGTGAACCAATCAGAGAAAAAGAAAGGTCACTTTTTACAAACAGAAGTGTTCTAAAAATTGCAAGCATTATGACGCTTGGTTTCTGAAACAATTGAGCGTCGTCCTTCATCCTTCGAGGAGGAAGGGCGTATAAACTTATTTTTCGTAAAAAGAAAAAAATTGATGCAGTCCTTCCTGATGAGGGAAGATGTGAAAACTTAATTTTAGTACACATTCTGATGCAGGTACTGAAGTGAACGGACGCAAAAATATTTCAATTTGTTAAGGCTATAATTAGAAAATGAAACTGTGAACAGTGACATAATGATATTGAAATGTTAAAAAAAAAAAAAGGTTGGTTAATAATTGTTGTGTATTCTGCCTGCCCTGAGAAATCACTGCTCATAAAAGTAAAGCTATCCCTGTAACAGGCATTGGAGGCCCATATGGCTGTGAGACGTCGAGGCTCCCACACTACAACTAGCTCACAGATGGCGGTCAGCTTGTCAGCCTTACGCACCTACCGCCCTTTGTTCCCAGGAAGATTAATGGTACTCATTTCTGTTAGAGGTTGAGTCGACCCCAGGGCCACAGTGTGGCTAGGATTAGGTCAACTGAAAAATCCAATGACCTCATCGGGACATTATGACATTAAGAGCTGGCATGTAAAGTGAACCCCTGAGAAACATCAAGACATAAGAGCGGTTACAGTACCTACCTACCAAACAACAGGAGTCACATTCCACAAGGCAGCCTTCTTTCATGTCTGGAACATGCTATGCTATGGGAAATGCGACAGGAGCCAGATATTAACAAGAACTAAGACCGAAGTTGAGACAGGGAGGTTATCATGGCGGTTGATTATCCAAGACTGCGGTCTTCTGGGATGTGACGCCGTGTAAAACTGCTAAATAGATACCGACGGCGGAACTCTTGTACCCTGAAGATAGAGGTAGCATGTTCCTCCGAAACGCTGGTAACTACGCACCACAACACAGAGCCACATTCCCAGACGACCGTAATCTCGACGCCGATTGGTTTAGTTTCCACCATGTCTTAATCCTTGACGCCGTGCCGTCAATAACCATGCCCCATCTCGTATGTCACTATCTATATAATTTAACCTGGGATTGAACCCGCAGTTTTAGGCTTGAAGAATGCTTAGCACTGGGACATTACGTCACAAGCATTCACGGCACGGTATAGTACACCATAACTTGTTAGACGTGAGCAGTTTCGATACCTACGTCAGAAAGGCAAGGGATCGGTGGGGGTGATGTAGGGGAAGCGTGTTTCCGATACATTTCTTTACAAAAAAAAAAGTAAAGGTGGCCTGTGCTTGTTTAGTTCAGCACTATGCATGAAAACGTATTGGGGAGTGCAAGTACAGCTCTACCATTCTTCACCCGGGCACTAGGTGGAGGTGAGAGGTTAGCTTCAAGCCCCTGCCGCTTTACCATCGGGGAAACAGCCCGCGGTACCCAATGACTATGAAGGTGGGCCACAGGGTCGGTCTGGACACTGTGGAGAAAATTCTTGCATTGCCAGGAATCGAACCCAGACCATCCAGCCCGTCATTATAACGACTCCTACATCCATGTACTACTCTGTTAAAATTACACAGTTCTTAATGTAAGCACAAATATTGCAGACAATTTTTCCTTTCTGTCTACGCAAAAATCATTTTCCTTCCTTACGCTCGAATTTCAGGCGCTGGCCATAACAAGAAATGAATTAAAAGGATAAGTAATTGGAAGTGATACGTCTCGAAGAGCATGTAGGCACCTGACATTTATACCAAATAAACTAATCACAGACGGAGAAGCTGCCACTACCCACTACCTAAGCTGGGCCTAGCCTCTACCAGAAATGAGTACCAGGAATCTTCCTCGGCGAAAGGGCTGCAGGTGCGTGAGTCTGACAGTTTCACCGCCATCTGTGAGTCGACTGTCTAAAGAATGTGGAAGCCCCTACGTCTAAAAACCCATGGGCTTCCACGGCCTGTTACAGGGATAGCTTTACCTTTTTTCCTTGCGCTGTGGTTTACGTCAGTCAAGTCTAAAACAAGTGACACTCACCGCCTTCCATTTTGTTCGAATCACACAAGGTACTCACCTGAAAAAACAGAGAACAGATATTAGCCACAACTCAATAAGATGGGTTTATAAAAACTGCTTACACCAATTATTATTTTACCAGCATAGAACACATTATTCTATTGGGGGAACTGGTCAAGATAAATTCTGCGCAACACACCATATCTCCATAACACGCAAAGTATCAGAAAAACGAATTAATTTATATTAAGATACTAAATCTCACAGAATAATAATACGAACCACGCAATGCTGCTATCTAGCGAAGATGTTTTCAGAAAATGTTGGTTGTTTATAAAAACAAATTCGTTAAAAATAAACTAACCTCTCTTTCCTTTCGATTTCTTTCAACCACAACATGACCAGCAACAATGAACCGTGACTGCGTAATCTGGCTATCATAAACAAAATAAACAGAGGAAAACTTTTTACAAATTTCAGTGACTCAGCTATTATTCTGACATTACCACAACACACTCCACTTTTCCCACGTACATTTTGTAATCTTCCCTTTATTAATCAATGCGCAGCCGAACATTATTCTGAATGATCTCAAATGCAAAAAAATGGGTGGAAACTTAGAAATAAATCTCTTTCCCAGCTACAGTTGTCACAGATAACTACTGTGCCACTCATGATGATTTTGATGATCGATGATGATGATGATGATGATGATGATGATGAACTCTTTTCTCTAGTTACAATCTTCACAGACTATTGCTCCACTCATGATGATGATGATGATGATGATGATCACCACCTGCTACGGTCGAGCTTATCAGCCCGTTTCATCCTCAAACGTGAAGCAGGCGTCTTGGTCTCCCTGGATTACGGCTTCCAGTCGGTTGATAATGCAGAAGCTCGCTCTCATGACATCTCTGTCGAGGTTCTCACAGCGGTGGTCATGATATAACGCCGTGTAATCCGCTGAAAGTCATCGGATGTTTCAGAGGAACATATGGGCTGCGCATTCACGGTTAAATAAGCAGGGCTCTGCTTGACGTCTGTGTTCACGGTGTTCTTTGCTCGGCTTATTCTTCGAACCTGAAGATGGTGACGATATATTCCTTCGAAACGTCAGTTGAACTTACTACCCGCCGTTATATCACAGAAGACAGTACGTCTGTCGATCTTCAAGCTAATTTTCCTTCCTTTTTATCAATTAAACAACGCTGATTTGTTTTTGGTAAAGGTCGAGACCGCAATGCCGACTGAGCATATGCACATCTCACTGCCACCTGGCTGTCCTATCCGTAACTGCTAACAAATGGGCTATATAATGACAGAATGACGACAAAATGGAAATCCCTTGGCGTTTAAATAGTGGGTAACAGAAAGGTGTGGATACATTTGGGCACGAGGCCCACATGCCAAAACAAGAAAAACTGTCCGTATCAGTGTGTGTCCGGAAACATTTAATTCTTAAGTTATATCTGAAACGGTACATTTATAATACGTGCTCAAAACGTCCTTCGTGAGATTTAATTCACGCCTCGACACGTCTCATCGTGGTACAGCCGCATCCGGGCAAAGATGCCGGGGCAGTTGCGGATGGCGAAGTGCCACTTCGTTGTCAACAGGAGCTGTAAGCAAGGGCTTTTAGGTGCCCACACAGGTAGAAATCCAGAGGATTGAAGTCAGGTGAGCGTGGAGGCCATGCAATGGGTCCTCCTCTACCTACCATCGGCCATGGTATGTTACTGAGAACATCTCGTACAGCACGGAACACCATCATGAATGTACCACACTCGTGCTCCGACTGTCACTGGTTCATCTTCCAGTAGCCTTGGCAGCTCATGCAAGGGGAAATCCCGGCAGTGGTTGCCTGTAAGCCGATGTGGCAAAACTTGCGAGCCTACAAAACAATCACAAACAATCCCTCCTCACACATTAATGTCGAACTGCTGCTGGTGTCTATACAGTATTCTTTCGGCTATAACTCACAAATTAAATGTGTCTGAGAACATGTCGATAAGGATAATTTTTCTTAGTTTAATAGGTGGAATTCTTGCCTAACGTTTGTCCGCACGTCTAAGTTACAGTCACACCCTGTATATGCATTACATAATTTTAGAAGTATGGTCCAATGCGCCAGCTCCAATAGCTTGATAAGTACGGAGTGCTGATGGACTGATAACCGGCAGGGGAACTCTGTAGACAAAAATGACCCGGTGCCACTGTGTCAGCGACAAATCCCGCCAGAATTACGTAAACAGCGAGATGCCAGGATTAACCTAGGCTAAGGCACAAGCCACACAAATATTTATAATACTTGGTCAGAAACTTAATGCGGTAAAATATTCCACACTTAAGAAACATAGCGATTTAACTCAAAACATCAGCCAGCCTATTAGACTACCAAAATACTTCAGCCACTCTGGTACTGCTGAATTGGTATGCGAGCAACGAACTGTGTCCTTATGCAGGGTGGAGGTGTTGTCCTTGCTGTGTGGGCATCAAATTCTGTCTTGATGGAATATGTTGCTGACTTCCTCTGTATGCAGCAAACTGTGTCTTGGTGAATTTAAAATTGTAGATTTCATATGATATGAGAGTAACAACTTATTTCTTTGTGCATGTGGTGTTGCTGGACTTGCTGTGTGAACAATAAATTGTCTTCGTGTCATGTGGTGTTGTTGGACTCGCTCTACAGTCAATAAGCTGTGTGATGTAGTTATGTACATAATTCAGGCATCAGCGAGATGTTTTCAAACGAAATATTCTCCTTTAGGAATCGCTCTGCCATAAGCTCTTATATACATACAGAAGTATGTACATTATCTTCACGATGTTATGATAGCACTATCACAATAACAAAGTCAGCTGATACATCAGGAATTAACTGAATAGCATCACCACTGATGTCAAAGTTTGGGTCTTCAGGTCCACTCCAGAGCGAAGAACGAATATTTCCACTAGCCCCTCGGATAAAATTATTTCTCAAATTTCCAGTATTTATTCAACTTTTACAGCTCACATAACGAAACTGTCCAAAGGAATGTTAGTTTCTAGATGCTTGTGCCTTTATTTGGCGCTGTTAATGTCTCCTCTTGAGAAGAACACTGCCCCTTGATCTCTTTTGTGGTCATCGATTCAACACGATACACGCAGCAGTCCTATCGACACATTTGTGAAGAGGCATACAACTGGTCCATATTCGCGACACCGAACAGTCCCCTTCCTCACGAAATAAAATATGCTGCAAACTGTCATCTGTTCCCGGATGTTACTTTCTTAACTAAAGCTATAGCCCGCCCTCCATTCATATTCATTAAAGCGGGCGGTACAGTTGCTCCTGTGCTTAATTACTTAAGCACTAGGCCACGAAGAGCGGAGTAGTAGTTCCAGCTTTCCTGACCTCGGCAGTGGATGGAATTCATATTCCTTACGTATAACAAATATACGAGTTGAAAATATAAGTTAAATTATTACACAGGATAAAGTAGGCAGGTCACTGAACTCGTGTTTCCGGTGAGGAGAATACATGCAGATTCGAGTAGGGCAGGCAACTAGTGGCTCAAAATTATGTTACGACCGACGGTCAGTCGGCCACTCTTGGTGTGAAGCACCCATCTGGGCCAGCCAGATATTTATTACTGTCAGACAGATGTGGGTTCGTTGATGTAGGGCTCACCTCTGACGAAAGGAGGGGTTTGCTACCGGCCCTCACCAGCCTAGTCAATCTCGGGTTCGAGTCCCGCGGGAATCATGGCCATATTTTACAGTCTCAGATTCGAGGCACCCCCAACCTTGTAGGACAGGTCTCCGTATTTATATCCCCAGGAACAGGGTGGCCCACTTATACCCCCAGGCACTGGATTCCCTTTTCGTTGCCTCTACAACTCCCAGGGCTACAGCGGAGATATTCTAAACCGCCTCTAAGCGGAGTCAAGTAGTGTCTGTAACAGACATTATTTGCTCACCTGACTTTCTTAGCATTCATGAGCCGCCAGCTTCAGCCCCTCATGCGTTATAACATTAACTTCACAAAACTTCGATTTAAGGGCCAAGTTAAGAGAGATAGTCCCTATCGAAACGTTATGTTTTGAAAAATAAACATGACGGTTTTTAGATGAAGACAATAGGATGGATAGTGTCCAAAAACATAATATTTGTACTGATGTACCGTCGTCACAAACTTCTAGCTCTTGCTTAACGTTCTTCAGCGGTGAGAGTTGTATACACCCGGTCCCGCTTACAGCAAGGAGGAAGTTTCCTACATACGCAACCCAAGGACGCACCAAGCCTCAGTGACGACGGACCCACTTAACGTGACACAGTCCTGGGTCTGGTCAAGTGGGATCTGTGGTGGATAAAAGTGGCGCTGGGGCCAGGTTTCCTCCGAGTACTTCGGTTTCCCCTGCCAATATTCATTCCACCAACTGCTCCACAATCACCCTCACCTATCATCTGGGGCTGGTACAATAGGCCAGAAGTGGTCGCAGTACAAGGGACTTAGCCCCACCCCACTAGCAATAAAACAAATTAACGTGACACTGAGGACTATAATAACTTGCTAATTTCGACTGAAAATCGTCAAATACACGTGGAAGTGTAGTTGGTTGAGGTACTATGCTACAAGCCGGAAGGTCGAGGGTTCGATTCTTGAAGAGGTAGTTAGGCTCTTCAATCGACCTAATCCTTCCAACCGCACTATGGCCATAAGATCGACTCGGCCTTTAGCATAAATGAGTACCAGGAATCTTCCTGGGGGTAAACGGCGGCCGGCGCGTAAGGCTCTCGACCTCACCGCCATCTGTGAGACAAATGCCTAAAAAACGTGGGGACTTCGACGTGTCACAATCTTATGGGCCCTCACGGGCTGTTAACAGGGATAGCTTTGCCTTCATCTTTACTTTCAGAGATGGAATATTCATTGACGCGACCACTACGACTTAAGCTTTAGAGCGATATGACTCCGAGGTCTGCGCAGAGACACACTTTCCTTCTATACTCGCTCGGGGATGGAAACAAGGGACTTTTACGGCCTTCATTTGTCGAAGTGTGTTCTCCACGTCCTTGTTTTATGTGCTCCGTTACTTGGCACAATGGCGTCTTTACACAGCCGCTTTGCCGAGCGCATCCATTACCTCTTACAGACCCAACCTGTTGGGTGAGAGGGCAAGTTTTAGGAGTAATGATTTCCGGAACAATAAAATATGGGGTAGACAATTATGTTCTCCTTCTCGCTCTTTTTCATCATTCTTTTTTCTCCTTCTCGTCTTCCTGTTCATTTTCTTAAACTCCTCCTCCTTTCTCTGCTTATCCATATTATCTTCCTCCTGCGTCTAGTGATCCACAATTCGGGCCGCTGGATGTGACGCGATATAAGGTCCAGACCCACAAAATTGTCCGTCCGGGATCCGAACGGGCTCAACCCTTCAAAAGTACGACAGTAAAACAACTGTGCATGTTCCATATGTTTCTCATAAGTAACAGCAATTGTTTCCCCACACTGGTCTCAGTACTGGAGACGCAGTACTTACATGAGGTAACAGATAAAGCTATCCCTGTAACAGGCCATCGAGGCTCCCACGTTTTCTAGACATTCAACTCACAGATGGTGGTGAGGTTCTGAGCCTTACGCGCCGGCCGCTCTTTACCCCCAGGAAGATTCCTGGTACTAATTTCTGTTGGAGACTGAGTCGTCCCCAAGGCCACAGTGCGGCTGGAAAGATTAGGTCAACTGACAAAT
>NW_019744411.1:136254-145888 GCF_002891405.2 Cryptotermes secundus
ATTATTATTGATTTATTAATATTATTATTAATTATTATTATTATCATTATTTTGTCGTTTTTGTTTAATCATTTATTTATTTTACTCGTACGCGGTAGCGTAGTTGGTTGAGGCACTAAGCTACAAGCCGGAAGGTGGTGGGATCGAATCTCCATGTGGTCATTGGATATTTTCCATTTACCAAATCCTTCTAGCCGCAGTATGGCCCTGGGGTCGACTCAGCCTCTAACAGAAATGAGTACCAGGAATATTCTTGGAATGTTCTTGAATGTAAAAGACGGCCGGCGCGTAAGGCGGACAACCTTACCGCCATGTATGAGCCGATTGTCTAGAAAATGTGGGAGCCTCGACCTCTCGCAACCTTATGGGCCTCCACGGCCTCTTACAGGGATACCCTTCCTTATTTTACTTACTCGTACTCACTCTGTAATTGACCCTTGGGCTCTTGAGTTGGCAAGCAAATAAATAAGAACTGAACTGTGTTGAGTTATTTAGACAAATTTAATGCTTAAGAGTGTTGATCAACTACGCAACTACGTGTATCTTCTCCAAGGAACATGTAATTGGTCAGCTACGTACACTGAGTGTTCCAACTGACGACACAGAGGGTACCAGTACCGCCTGCGGTTGCCATGCACTGGAGCCGAGATGCGGATCAATAGCAAGGAGCCTGCAGACCTTGAGGGAGCAGTGCTCAGCCGCGCACTTAAGCACGATGCATCCTCGAAGTTTGGCTCATTAATGGGTTCAAAACCAATTCAACTACACTCTCCTCATTCGTATGTTTTGCATTATGTTTTGTACGTCACTGCTATGTAAATACGTCCGTCGATCACAGCAATTTTATACACATAATAAATTAGATACTCAAACTGTCGATAAAATCAGTTGTATTAAGATCTTATTGCTACACGTCATTTACGGCCATCGTTGGGCTTTTTTTTTTTCCTTGGCACTACAGCCCCAGTGGGCCTAGGCCGACCTCCATGAACTTCTCCGTTCACTTCGGGTTTTCTAGATCTTACATATACGGTAAGACTCCTTGGGCGGGTAATGAGCTCGTCGCAAGGCCTCTACCTGTACACAAACACAGAAAAACGCACACAAACATCCATGCCCTGAGTGGGATTCGAACCCACGATCCCGGCTTCCGAGCGAGGGAAGACAGTGCACGCCTTAGACCGCTCGGCTACCGTGACCGGCCGTTAGGCGTTTACAAACAACAAAATACGCCCACGTCCACCCCATTTTTATAATAAGGTAGATTTTAGAAAAATAACAATTTTAAAATAGCTTTACTAATTTTAGCCAAGTATTTCAATATATTTAAACAATGTATATTATATGTAAAAACGTTGCATGACAATACCGTAAGCAATGGATCTACTGCGACATGCAGTCTAGTAATGAACGTGGACGCACTTTATTATTAATAAATGCTTGATGATGGTCAAAAGAGACGGAAACTCACACATTCATGGAGTTCAGCCCTTCTAGAGAAACCGCCTGTTGTGCAGCTACTCAAGAACTTCCCAGCGTTTTATAGAACCCGGAGGTGCATTACCGTATTCACAAGAGCCCTTCACTGATCCATATCCTTAGCTAGATAAATCCAATCCATACCACGCCATCCCATCTCTCTACTATCCATTTTAATATTTGTCTTATTCGCTTAGTGGGGTTGTGGAGTCTAACTTTGTCCACTCGGCACGGCGGCAACTGACTGGCCTATTGTAGCCTGCCCTGGGTGATTATGATGATGGAGAATTTGGTGGAATGAAGACTGGCAGGCGAAACCGAACTACTCGCAGAAAACCCGCCCCAGCGCCACTTTGTCCACCACAAATCCCATTTGACCAGACCTCAGGATCGAACCGGGCCGCCGCGGTGGGAAGCCAGCGACTAACCGCTTGAGCTATGGCACAGCCTCCATTTTAATATAGTCAACCTACATCTTGGTCTTCCCAGTGGGCACTTTCCTTCTGGCTTTCTCACCAATATCGTATATGCATTCCCCTTCTCCCCATTCGTGCTACATGCCCTGTGCCACATTTTCAAAACATCTGCTTCCTATCTCTAGGTCATAATTTTGCCCTGCATTTTGGTGACGAGACAGCAACATATACTTAAGTTTTCTCTGCGTTCATTTCTAGACCAACCTCCTTACTTGCATCAATTGAAGTTTGTGTGTTGTTGTTTATGGTATTTATATTATCACTCAGCAGATTCACACCAACAGCATAGACCAGTAGCTGATGTGTCCCATTTAATTTCAGTCCCACCTGGTTTTCCTTGGACCTTCCTAATGGCATATTCTAAAGCAAAGTTGAAAAACAGTTGTGAAGGAACATGTAACAAAAATAATATCTTAATAAAAGTGATATTATCGACATGGACTTAAATTTGAGGAAGAAACTAGTGAAATGCTACATTTGGGGCACAGCTCTGTATGGGGCTGAAACATGGACACTTAGGGCAGTAGATCAGAAACACCTGGAAAGTTTCAAAATGTGGTGTTGGAGAAGGATGGAGAAGATCAGTTGGACCGATTATGTGAGAAATGAAGAAGTGTTAATTAGAGTCAGTGAGCAGAGGAATATCCTACACGAAATAAGAAAACGGAAGGCTAATTGGATTGGTCATGTTTTACGCAGAAACTGCCTTCTAAAAGAAGTTATCGAAGGAAAGATAGAGGGGCGGATAGATGTGACAAGAAGACGAGGAAGAAGACGTAAGAAGATGCTGGATGACCTAGGGGACAGAAGAGGATACTGTCATTTGAAGGAGAAAGCTCTAGATCGCATTAAGTGGAGGAATTGTTTTGGAAGAGACTGTGGACCTGTCGTCTTGACAGATTACTGATGATTATCGACAATTTGAGTCTATCAGTTATTTATTAAAAACATACAACTGTTCTAATCGACGGACACATATACGTAGAAGTCTTCTACACTGGTTATTCGAGACAAGCAGATCTTGCTGCCTGCTTCATGGTTGGTTTCTTGTTTGGCTTACTGTCTGACCCTGAATACTGTGGCCATGTTCCTCCTAAGTGCCGGTTGATTTCAAACGGACTACATGACGTTATGTCCCCAAAAGACCGAACTGCTCATAACCATCCTCGATCTGACAGCCTCCGTTGCACCGTCACAACTGACTCAGTTTTGGCGAATTCCAAGAAACAGAACGCTTTCTTATCCCCTGTCCTCGTCATGTTACGTCACGAGCTTAGAGCCTATTTAAACGGAAAATTTAATGAACTAGCGCTGATGAAAATAAATAAAAAAATTCACTGCATAACCTTTACTCAAACACTGTAAAAAGAGAATACCGTTTATTCGTGGATAGAATACTCAAAAGTTGTACTTGTTTCTGTAGGTTTCAAGAGACTGTCATATTTCGTCTGAACAGACAAGTGACTTATCTGCCTTCCTAAATGCCTTGCGTCTTTTAAAACATGTATTCAAACGTGAAGAGCATTTTTTCATTTTTCGTATTTCGATCCGGATTAGCGAGGATTTACTGCATTTAGGGACTTCGTATGATTCCCAGAATAAATAGCGATAATTTCAATCGAGTCGTGCCACAGAACAAGTGATGAGACACCGGGTTCTCACGCAGGAAGCAGGGGCTCAATTCCAGGTGACTTCATGTGAGGTTCGTGCCGTCTCCTGCAAACCATCATTCCACAACTGCTCCGTACCCATTCACTGCAACTCCTCTCGCGTGTGCGACCGCGCAGACCAGGCACTCTCTGCATGCACTGGGGGCTTCATTCTCTGACCCAATGCTGGTTGTTCTACGGCGTAAGATTTCCTTAAAAGGTATTCACGGATTTCCTTCGTAGTTGAGACGCTGCTGTTTCTTGTGCGGTAGGAACTGTCCTTCTAAAATATAAGATTTTCTTCTTTTTGCAGGATCATTTGTTCTGATGTCTGTTCGCATGCGTAAGCTAATGCTGGGAGTTCGGTCTGACATGAAGATGGCTCCAACACTACAGAACAAGGGTGTTCACTGGAAGGGGCCTCGTAACGCCGGAACAGTCGAATATGAATCTCCACGAAGACGCTCTACTCCATGCAGCAAACTGCACTGTCCAGTGTTGGAACTGTGTGCCAGTATTCATGAAACAGAGTGTGAACACCCCGCGTCATAGAACACTTCTGGAGGAGAACTTCGTAAAGAATTGGCTGATCTCAAACAAATGTTCTGTTTTTCAATAAGATGGAGCTAACGCTGTTACGACCCTTTCGAACACTCGTTTGTGTCACGGAGGATAATCTGGAACTGCTGCCTGATCGATGTGGAGTAGAGCGGCCATTTTTCAGTTGCTTATTCCTATGCGGTCGGTAGGACTCCTTGGACGGAGGATCAGCCCGTCACAAGGCCGCTACCTTCACACAGAATAAATGCACACAGACACCCATGCTTGTAGTGGGATTTGAACCCATGACCCCAGTGTTCGAGCGGGCGAAGACGGTTCATGAGCGCGGCCACTGTGACCGGTGGCCACCACACCTTCCTGACATCAATAAAAGATAAAGCTATACTCTAACAGGCCGTGGAGGCCCACAGGGTTGTGACAGGTCGTGGCTCCCACATTTTCTAAAGAAGAGGCTCACAGATAGGGGTGAGGCCTCAGCCTTAAGCGCCCGGAAGCCCTTCACACCCAGAAATATTCATGGTACTCATTTCTGTTAGAGGCTTAGTCGATCCGAGGGCCATAGTGCGGCTGGAAGGATTAGGTTAATTGAAAAATCCAACGACCTATTCGGGAATCGAACCCGCGGCCTTCGGATTGTAGAATAGTGCCCCAACCAACTTCGCTACATCGGGACCCCCTTGTGGAGCTACTTAAACAACCGTGTCTGTACCATCCCTCCTCAAAGTACCAAAAAATGTAAAAATAAAATATATGGACACCGAAAATATTGATGCTGCGGACAATGCAAAATTTCCTTATCGTTAAGATGGACGTAGGACTCACTGATGAGTACCCACAACACAAAACTCCTACTTTCATGTAACTGACAGTGGTTCTACTTTGTAATATTAGTGTTTAAATAATCATCATGTAAAATACATAATAACAGGCCTCTTAGTGAAGTCCCTGTACTATTTAGCAGAAATTCGCACTTAACAAGAGATAGGGTTGCTCCAGATGTGACAATTCTCACGGCTACCATTAATTTGTCAGCGTCATATACATCATTTGCGGTCTGGGCGTTAATTGATGGAGTCACTGACGTGTCACTTGCTAGACAGATGACCTTTTGACTCACTATGTTTGGCAGTCCGCCTGATTTTGTTGACATTACATCAGGTCTCGTGCTAGCCATTAGCTAACGTGAATTCCAAGAAAGTTGTCGAATTTTATGCATAATTAATGTGTACGCAGTGTTCAGAGAGGGGTTCACGTAATTGGTTAAATGTAGTACGTGAATCATTTCGTGGAACAATTGTTTCATGTTCTGTTCCAACAGATGCTGTGTACGTGTACATTAACTTGCTCAGATAGCAAAACGGTCCTTTCTTCGGCCCAGACAGGTCACTGGCTAACAAACCTAAGGATGGGTTGAACGTACGTAATTCTAGTTTCGCTTTCATTTCAAAATGCAATGCGGTCGCATTTTATGCACATTTTAAAAACTACGATATAAATAATATTAATAAAGTCTCACTTTATGCGAAAAGTCTTAAATAATGCGAATGCAATATACGAGTATATCAGCAAGAATCACGTGTGTTTCAAGAATGGTAGTCCGAGAATGGTCACGCTTTTACCACATGGCGGCGCCACTTTACATGGTAAACAGACACACACACATCTATGATCGGTATCGTGTGATCCGCGCTGTTGTGTTGAACTATGCGATGTTTTCAGGAACGCATTGTCGCATAAAATGAGGCGGCCGACCGCTACGTTGGTTTCTGATTCTTTGTAGGATTGTCCTCACACTCTATAGACGCTGCGTGCGACCGTCAGATTATCAGGCTCTTGACCTCATAATAATTATTCGTCAAATCTTTTTTAAATTTTCACTTATTTGTCTTTTGATGTGTAATTAATAAATTAATTACCATCATTTGGAAAAGCTTCCGGACTTCGTAATGTTGCTTACAATCCATGTCCATGTGAAGAAAGAAACAACAGAAGGTGTATGGGGGAGTGGGTGTATAGGTCCACATTCTCTTGGTTTCGGCACTAGTTGGTGGTGAGTGGTCAGCTTCACGCTCTAACCGCTTCACTCTCGGGGAAAGAGAACCCGGTACCCATTCGATAGGAGGCTGGGTGGACCCCAGAGTTGGTCTGGACGACGTGGAGAAGAGAAAATTCTTGACCCTATCGGGACTAGAACTCCGACCCCTCGGTCGTCCAGCCCGTACCCAGTTGCTATACCAACTACGCTATCCCGACAGAAAATGTAGGTATAGTAACTTTTAAAAATACGTAAAATAACATGGCGCCCATGCGAAACTTTCCTTCTTTTCAGTTCATTCATTCATCATTCATATTCCTGTTGTTCCCTCTGAAGCACTGGGCATCCGTGAAACTCTCTGTTTCACTCCAGTTTCTTAATCCTTACATAGTCGGTAGGACTCCTTGGACGGGGGATCAGCCAGTCGCAAGGCCGCTACTTGCACAAGACAACACAAACACAGAATAATAGCTCGAGATACGTCCAGAAACGTGGGTCGCCTTCATGTATCGTGTCCGTTATCGTTATATCAGTCCAACAAAAATCGAAATGAAACGAATTCCAGCAACGCTCGCCAATATCAAATTTCATGAAAATCAGTTCAGTGATTCTAGAGCTGTTTCTTACATGGGGGCAGACAAGCCGAAACCGAAGCCGAAGTGCGCATGCGCATGTTTGCAACTATTAGCTGCGAATGCGCCCAAAACCGCTATTCTGAAAACAAATGACAGCACGTAAAGAAGAGGCAGCAACGATTCAACAAAGGAACAGCAGCAGCACCGATGAGTTGACTAAATGCGCTACGCAAGATATTGTCACTCACACTTTGTGAACTGCTGTTACGAGTAAATGTGTAGAAGCACACAGCAATTTAAAATGCTGTTCCAAATCAGAAACACCGATATAACCCGAAGACCAGACTCGAGGTCACATGATGGTGAAGATTCATACTGTCGGCTTCTGGGCTACGACACACTGTAGCCAACAGCAAAGTGGTTACCAATATTCCGGAGAAACATACTGCCTCCGTTTACAGGGCAGACCTCTACCCTGAGGTCTAAGGCAGCATGCTCCCCCAAAATGATAGCAACTACCTTCAAGACTGCACCGCCTGCTCTTCCTGGAACCTTATAGTACTTCTCGCGCCGACGTCCAAGACAGGAGCGGCGCAACGTCACGGGCTCTCATGTTATGTTCACACATGCTCCCTAGATAGAGTAGGGACTCCAAGTTAACAGCAAGGGAGACACTCCCAATCGACAAGACTCAGTTCTACAACAATAACATAATTTAATAACAGAGAACGAAATATAAACTAAATGCAACAATTACAACTTTACAGAAGCACGTAAGCCCAAACATACAACTTTAACCAAGTATGTCCGTTACATTTACGGCTTGCCTATCTGCGGCATCTGACTAAACTTAATTGCCCGCGCTCACTGCTCTAGTAACTCTGCTTACAATCACGCTACCTCAGCAGGCACAAAATAAACCTTGACTATTATTAATTTTCCACAGGCGATTCCTCGAAGGGAAATACAACGCAAAATTAATCTAAGGCCCCGTCACTGCCACACAATAAGCCTACTGGCGAGCAGACGCGACCAAACCCCCGACGTGCGTTGCCAGCACACACACACACACACACAACCAGACCTAATTTAGAATACCCTAGCCGAAACAGAATTTGACAATTTCCCCAGCTGGCAGCGTACGTCTGCTTCGCTGTGGATCCAAGCCGCGAGTGTTTAAAATTCACTAGCGGGCCTCTTCCTAGCCTTTCGGGGGTTGCACGAGGAGAGGAAGCGGAATCCCTCGTGGTATCTCCACACACGGGGAGAAGGGGTAGGGTCAAGGGCACGGTAAGAAGAACGCGATTAACATGGCTGGAATACATAACGTCATCACAAGAGCCTTCAACACGGCTCAAGATGATTCTGGAAAGCTGGTGACCATATTGAGGGTAGTAATCTGCCCTGAAGAGTGAAATAGTATTGTAACGTGGATGGCGCAACGGGAAGTAGGGGTCACGTGAACTCTGCGTTTCTGCGAGTTACGTCACATACCCCAACACCTTCCATCACTACGCAACGCTCGGCAAACACCTCTCGCCGCTAGGCTGTGACCTCACGCAACAGGCGAGTCCGTGCAGCGACTGTTGCTAGGCAATCGGTAAATACGGCGATTACCCAAAAGGGAAGCGAGGTGCGTTTTCCGCTGTCCGGCTGAGAGTTTATAAGAGAAACTGGAATGCCCAAGCAAGGCCGTAAATGTCAAACAGTAATAAATATCTGGTCATGAGCCCCAGATGGGGCTCGACACCAAGACTGACTGACTGACTGACTGACTGACCGTCAGTCGCAATGTGACTTCGACTTCGACTTCGACTTCGGAGTGGAATGTAAGTCTAGCACTCACCGAGTGCAGTTGCAGTGTAGCATTCGCCGGGGTTAGCTGAACATTAGCAGTCGGTTTCCAGCCTTCGAAGAGATGAGGTGAAGTCCAGCAGCCATGAGTTGTTGAGTTGTACTGAGTGAATGGAAGTGACTGCAGCAGAAGTAACTGTGATACTGCAGATGGCAATAAATGGGACATTGTAAATTGTGTAACTGTAAGAGCGAATGTGGAATAAATTCGCTAGATCCAAAACAGCGTGAGGTTATTTGTCGCGAGACAAACACCCAACACGTGACAGTATGTTACACCGGAACGTTAGTAACCACCAACCAGACTATACGGCGTCATAGCCCAGAAAATCACTATCAATCCTGCTATGTGAGGACGAGTCGCTATGGTGACTAGGTACGGGTTCGAAAACAAAGGGCTCGGAGTTCGAGTCCCGGTATGGTCAAGAATTTTCTCCTCTCCACGTAGTTCACACCTGCTCTGCGGCCAACGCAGCCTCATATACAATGGGTACCGAGGGCCCTTTCCCCGGGGGTAAAGCGGCCAGGACATGAGGTTGACCACTCACCTCCATCTAGTGCCAAGATCAAGAAAACGTTGATCTATACATCCACTCCCCCATACGCCTTCAAGGCGCAGCGCAACTTTATCTCACTTAATATGTGAGGGGTCGGGCTCAAGAGTCTCGCAGTTCACGAAGTGTCCTTTAGGCCTGTCCTTCCCTGGCATTTCTCTGCCTGCTTTATAGCGCTACCACGGGAAACTAATATTGGATTCTGTGGCATTTACGAGCTCCTCTGGAGCCCCGGCTATAGAAGTTACGGTCTGTAAAGGTCGCACTGGTGTCCGGATGCCGTCTGCCGCAAGTAGTAACGACACTGGCTTCATACGTCATATCAACAGACTCAGAACACGACACAAGTCTCTGGGTGCCGATTCCGAAGTAAAAACAGACGCAGCCGGCTGCAGTTCCGATGGTACGCCGTCTTCACTTCTTTTAAGTTGTCTTTTAACGAAGAGGGCCA
>NW_019744411.1:145947-147093 GCF_002891405.2 Cryptotermes secundus
CCAAACTGTGTGTGTATGGGGGGGCCTTAGAAAACTAATCCTAGTTATCACTTCGTCCACCACGAATCCCATATGATCTGGCCCCGGATCGAACCACGGCCGTCGCGCAGGGAAGCTGGCGAATAACCGCCTAAGCTACGGCACGGTTCTATTTACTAAATAACGGAGACAATTTGGCAAAACATGAATTAACCTACGTGGGTTTCTTCTGCGCGTGCGCAGTTAGGCAGAAGAGCAGGGAGTTCCTTCTGTCAAGTTGGGTCCTATACGGAAGCACTATTATAAAAGTCACTGTGTTTCTTCGGTAATAAAATTCCACTGTGTCCCCACTAGAAATGAGAGCATCACTGGTCTTCTACCTCTTGCTCGACCCAGTTGAATCCCTGATCTTCGATTGTGTCTAATATACAGTATACTAATATACTAAATCCTAGCAGAAGAGACTGCCCATTTCTCATTGATTGCACTGCCCCAATAATATTTGGCGAAGAACACAAATTACGCATTTCTCAAGCGTACCACTCCACAGAAACTTCTCCAAGAAGACCACCGACAGTTCCGACCATACGTGGTAAACAAGTGGTAGGGCGGGAAGGAGGGATACGCGAGAATTTGGATAGTATAGCAAATACCATATTGATATATTACATAATTACTGAATTGCACGATATTATTGCCTTCAATATTACTTTATATAATTTTCATTTCATGCATTCTGTTGTGTTATATAGTTTCTTTATTACTAAAACCGTCACAACACAACTATATTAATGTGAGTGCCAATTTTGGCTCTGCTACATGTTTCGGCTACCAAAAGCCATCATCAGGAAAATACATGGCCAAACTGCAGTACTAGTAAAACTGGATACAATAATATTAATTATATTAAAATACTTGACGTAAAAGTACGTAGGTCATTTCAGAAATAATGCACACAATTTTTTGTTTACGTTCACGTTTATCTTTTTTTAATATCTCTTTACGGTCCTTCAATATAGTCCCCCTGCTTCTCAATGCCCGAGTGGGAAGCTTTACTATTCCATCCAGGACACCATCTCTGTTTATCTGTCGAATGGCTCGGGGACTGCAGCAGAAAGCTCTTCCAGAAAGGAAAAACAACGGCCTCGCATAGGCTGTTTCAACTCC
>NW_019744411.1:147112-169504 GCF_002891405.2 Cryptotermes secundus
GTTTTTCTGCATTTTTCTGCGCAGATTTTGCATAAAGTCACGATAATAAACTGCTGTGACACCGCACGGAACTCTGTCTGTCATGATGATTCCTTGGTTATCATAAGCAAAGATCATCATTTGTTTGACCTTTGACTGAGATCGTCGAAATTTTTTTGGTCGTGGGAAAGATGGACCTCTCCACTCGTTGGACTGTGATTTCAGCTGTGGATTTCTGTCGGGTTTTTTCCACGTAAAGTTTCGATCTTAATGTACGACCTTTGATCTTCAACAGTCAAAATACCCGAGAACCGTGCAGGCTCCATTTCTAACTCAAGTTATTTAAGAACAGAGTACATAAACTAGAGTAAGTAAAAGTAAAGCTATCCCTTTACCAGGCCGTGAAGGCCCATAGGCTTGTGAGACGTTGAGGGTCCCACACTATGTAGACAATCGGCTCAAAGATGGCGGTAAGGTTGTGTCAGCCTTACGCGCCGGCCGCGCTTTACTCCCCAGGAAAATTATTTAATTAATTCCTGGTACTCATTTCTGTTAGAGGCTGAGTAAAGCCCAGGGCCTAGTGCGGCCGGAAAGATTAGGTCAACTGAAAAAAAAATCCAATGACCTCATCGGGACTTGAACCCGCGACATTCCGGCTTGTTGCATAGCCCCTCAACCAACTACGCTACCGCGTGCCCCAAGAACAAGAGTACATTATAAATGAAACAAAATAACGAGCTTTTTCTCAAGCCCTGAACTGTAACTGACGTGAGGCTCACTGTTGTTGCGTCATCTATTCCGAAGTGTTGTCAACCTGTGTATTATTTATGAAGTGACCCACGTTCAATAAATTAGACTATATAAAACAAAAGTTATAGTATAAAACAAGATTAAAATTCTTCAAGTGATGCTTTACATCATCGAGTCAGTCGTTGGTTTTGGCGATTTTGTTGTGTTCCCACGGACAAATTAATATTAATGTTAATTATTTAGTCGGTGCCTCATCTTACGAAGTACTGTACGTTCTGTTGGGAATGTAAACGACAGAACGGACAACCCCCGCCGTCCAGCCCGTACTTCGCCAAATATTACTATGGTTATTATATTGTGGCATGTCCCCTGAAAGCAGTCACAGTTAAATCAGAAGAAACGAGCAATACTAGGTTACCCTGCAGCAAATGCCGGGAAAGTGTAGCAACAGATATGCAGGCAAGAATTGTGAAACCATGGTAAGCGGTGTTCTCTTTGGGTCCGTTCAGAGGCTATATCTGAAGAATGGAAACACAACTAAGTGAGTAACTTCGCGGTGATCAAGCTTACGACCGTTGAAGTGACTAAGCTGCCGTTGTAGCATAAGATACAGGCATGATCTGCTATGTAAAGCCTGTACTGACAGAGGACTTGTGTGTAGTGTAAAAGGAAGACCTTTTAAAACATGCCGTAGTTGCGATACGTACACTTGACGAAAAGGGAAGCGCATAAGAGACAACCCCATGTTTTACATAATAACTATTACCGCAAAAGTTCAGATGGAAAAAAAAAACTCTGAAGGGGCCTGACGCCAGGACGAACTGATTGGCGGTAAAACGCCAGTCGTAAAGTAACTCTGACTCTGACTTTGAAAGTCGAGTGGAAGTTGAACTCGAAGGCAGGCAGCCCGGGAGAGCTAGAGGTTGAGACAAGTCGCTAGCGGAGGCATGGGAGGCGTGGGAGGCGGAGGAGCCCCACTGTTGCATAGTAGAGCCGAAACTTGTGAGACAGCATGCGAGGCCGGGAGCAAGGAACGTCCACTGTTGGAAGACGTTACTCAGCAGCGCAGTGAAGCCTTGACTGAGAACACTAGTCTGTCACAGTGATTTGTAAAGTATGGTCACGAGAGTCATGACTCCTAAGTCGGCGGTTTGGGAGTGCAATTCGTGAGCCGTAAGGGTGTGAGAAATAGTCCTTGTTAGAAGACTGTGAACAGGCAACGACTAGTGGAGGCTGTAACATGCTGAGAAGACTAGTGTGGGCTATAATGATTTGCCTGGAGGAACTGAGGAAAATCACAAGAAACCTTCCAGGAAAGTCGGTGTCCCCGCCGTAATATTAATGAAATGCCACTACCTCATTCCAGAAAACCGATTCATGGCGGCACAACCTTTACATCTCGTGTGAAGGAAATGCGGATACCTAATTCCAGAATACTAAGTCATGGTGGTATAATCACATCAAACAGTACGGATTACAATTTTAGGTTTGGATATGATATTCTTGTTGTGTTGTAACCGGAAATAAACCGGTGCATCTGAGGTGACGTCAATTGATGAAACATCAGATGTTGAAACAAATAAGTATTTTTTTTTCAAGAGACTGCCTTCTCTGTGTGTATCTAAGTGGCTGGAAAGGAGCCCTCCCCAGGTACGCGCGTGACCGTATTGACCAGTAGGGGTCACAGCCATGCCGTTACGTAAGAGCGGCCTTCCTGAAGGACGTTCTGCTCCCACACGTTTCTACGCCTCGCTGTGTGTACAGAGTAACGGCCCGAAACCTAGGGACGAAGCACATGCTGGACCACAGTGGGAATTCCAACACCGGAAAGAGATTATCATAATGTCATCTTGTGTGAGAGCTCTCCTTACCGAACAGCCTCGCGTAGCGGCAGCGCTCTAGAACTGTGCTCGGGGACATGTCATCCCGATTTTAGTTTCTCGTCCTTTTCTTCAGCCCTTCCAGTATTTGGAAGGTAACTAGGTCACGCCGTGGCCACTTCCTCCCAAATCCATTCCAATTCATTATTTACCAGCCACCTCACCATTCGACGATATACAACAGTGGTGGCCAAACTTCTTTCAATGAGAGCCGCATATGACAAGTTTCAGAAGTTCGGAACCCGCTAAGACAAGTGGACTGAGTAAAGTGTGCTTCAAGTATACGCTTCCAAAAGACTCAAAAAACTGTGGCCAAGTGAACTACTCTTAAGTTAATGTATAGATACTAATTATAGATTATACAGGTGATTTCGCTGGATATCAACCTGTTCATGCCACTAGTCATTAGTATATCTAATGATTAATCAGCACTTTAGCTTATAGAATTATATAATATTCTGATTGCTAAAATCTAAAAATAAAAAAAAAGTATACGCTTCAAGGAATTAGATTATTTATGTTTAATCCATCTGTAAAAAAAAAAGGTATCACCTAACGTTCTTCCAGTGCGTAGCACTAACAATTCAAAAGAGAGACATGTTGCTTGTGAGTCACAGTTTGACCACGTCGGCTATACAGTCTGAGATACCAGAAGCGCTGTACAATAAACCATAAGATAACCTCATTCACTAAGATATTCATTTCTTACACATCAGTAAATACAAACATATCACTGCACACACTATTTTCCTTTAAAGTACGTTGCCTATTTATCGTACAGAAGTCCATGCATAAGACTAAAGCTTGCTGCTCTGTAGTTACATATGTCAGCATTCCGAACTGGTAACGGTCATGAACAGGAGCAGAAGATGACATCAGGCCGGCAATAGAAAGTTAAATTGAGTCACTATTGTAGTGCACACCTTTGCCGAAAACGTTCATAATGTTAACACCAGATAGCAGTAGCGCTTAATGTGAATGCTGTTATTCTACAAGTTTCTTGTACAGACGTAAAAGTATTGTATTTTTTCTACAACTCTTCGAGTTCACAGCGTCAACTTTCCGTCAAATCATGCCTTCAAAACGCTTCTCAGGAATTATAACGGTTAAGGTGCATCGCAGTGCAACAAAATACACTGTGAACAAGTATGACTTTGATAATCGCAAATGATAAACCATTCCGTGTTAGGGGTAGGATTTGTCTCCTCTCCACGCAGTCCAGATCGGTTCTGAGGCCCACCCTCCCCGTACGCAATGGGTGCCGGGAGCTGTTTCTCCGGAGTAAAGCACCCACGGCGTAAAGCTGAACACTCTCCTCCAACTACTGGTCAGGTGTTACTACGTATACCGTACAGATTGATTATTTGTGTTATTCGTGGGAGACGGCGTTATATGCCGGCCTCGACGAGCCATTCGATAACATGAAAATTAATTTGACAGTATTTTTTTTTAATTCGCAGTGGGGGGGTGGAGTCCAGTTGGGTCCACTCGACAATGCGGCCACTGTTTGGCCTATTGTACCTGCCCCGGGTGATTATGATGATGGAGAATTTGGTGGAATGAAGACTGACAGGGGAAACCGAAGTACCCGGTGAAAACCTAACCCAGCGCCACTTTGTCCACCACAAATCCCACTTGACCAGACCCGGATTCGAAGCCGGGACGCCGCGGTGGGAAGCCAGCGACTAACCGCTCGAGCTATGGCGTGGCCAATTTGACAGTAACAGGAGAAGGTCGTAACTACGAAAGCTCATATAATAAATTAGACTTCCCGCTGAATTATCAGAGGCGTTACACTAGTAGCCCACACATAAAAATCACAATCACCACCACCACCACCACCCTCATGGATTAGGCCATACGTCGTCTGTTCCGTCCCCTAAAGAGCATGCTGATCTCTCCATATTAACTGTGAGCGTCCTATGTTTTGTTTCCTTTTGAGGTTGCATGTTAGAATTTTCTTCGGAATCCGTCTGTTTTCCATTCACTGCACATGTCCATTTCGATCTGGTTCATTTCTTCCTTAATTTTAGAACTTCTTATTGGTCTTTCCTTGTGTAGCCTGCTATACTCCTCAAGAATTAAAATGCATGCCGCAATCGTCAGTCGACGGCAGGTGCTCAGATGATCAAACAGCTTTCTGTTTCATAATACTATAAATTGTATCGCCGTATCAAAAATATCTCACCACTGTTCCCTATCCTCTGCCATCTGAATTTACTTTATACCTTAACTAAGCCCTCTGTCTCAAAATCTGTTTTAATATTATCCTCTTACCATGACTAGATCGCCCAAGCGGTCTCACTTCATCCCATGTCGTTCTCAATCAAAATTCTGCACTCATTCTCTAATTCAATCATGCGCATGATTTTTGTCTCTCCTAATAGCAACATGCGAAATATGCAAATTGTGGCTATAATTATGCAACACTCTGTCATCTATTTGTACACAGTTCTATAAAAGATAATACAGAACCGTCCCAACAGATTGCTATCAAAATCTCAAGGCCGCAATCATTAATTCCAGAAGGCGAATGAAAGATTTCAGACAACACGTGCATTAAGACAGAGCAATTTGACGTGGGTGTTGTGAAATAAGGAAAAACAAAGCCTGGAGGCTGTAAAACACGTTGCAACATTAAAAGAGAGGCTGAGGACTGATGTATTATGGATACACAAACTCCACAGTTCAGGGTTTCCTCAAGTATCATATAAAGTCCATCTACAACATGTATATGAACTAGGGTAGGTGAAACCTGTGTAGGCAGATTTCAGGGAGAAAAGTCCCGAACTTTCCACCGGAATATGAATATCACGATGACGATGAAAATAGAAGGTAGTGCATCTCTGCCGATGGCATAACGATCCATGTCACGAACTGGCCATGCCGGCCTAACGATCCGTGTCGCGAACTGGTCATGCCGTACCCAAGTTTCCATTGCTGGTTAAGAAATATTCTGGCCTACGGTTCGTCAATGTATTCAGAAAACCTCACAACGCAACAACATCCGAAACACAATATACAGGCGAAACAAGAGAGTTTGATCTTACAGCTGCCCGTAAGTGGCCAGCCAGTAAGTTGCAGTTAAGTTTCATATCTGCCATCAACACAATGTTCTCTCTCACTTAGCGTTTCCAATTTCATACTGAAGCTTATTGTAGCATCCTGTTGCACACTGTTTATTAATTAACAAATATCTCTGATATTCTTTCTTGCCATGCAACATTCCTTCCAAACTTTGTTTAAAAGTTACTATACATATACAAAGAGTCTTCTAAACCTATTTAAAACCACACTGTACACTACATGTTTCCACGGTCATCATCAGGTGTTCTAAAAATGTTTGTGGACACTGCTGTGCTTGCCTTATGTGCTTCTAATGTTCGATGTGTAGACCCATCACAGGTTCGTGTTTTCCGTCATGCTGGGTGTTTCCTTCTTCTGCGTTGTGTGTTTAAACCACGACGAAAAACAGTCTCCACAAATACACCAATGACGGTCGGAACATGTAGGGTACAATGTGGTTTTAAATGGGTTTAAAAGCCTCACTTCCTGGGTGTTGGGACTTTTAAACAAACTTTTAAAGGAGTGTTGCATGTGAGACGGAATATCAGAGATATCTGCTGATTGTGAGGCCAGGTCATGATCAAGGATCCACCGCCACGCAATGGGGCATTTTGGAAACTTTTATACGGGAAGTTCTTTTAATATGTCGATTGTCTGACCTTTCATTTCGCGAGAACACCGACTGGTCCGTCCCTAAGGGCAAAAACTGGAACACAGACGTAGGTTACTATGTGTATTTATTGAACACTCGAATATAATCCGCTACCAAATTTTTAAAACTGTAAACAAAGACTTCTTCAAGCATCAGTTGTACAAAATATATAGTATAATTTCTAAACACAGTAAATACTTACAATGTATTAAACAATACTTGAACAGTGAAAACAACACAGCAAGCCACGAACAAAACCCTGGGCGACATCAAGAACCTCCTCATCAAGATAGACAGGCAGCACAAAATCTGCCCCATACAAGGAGGACGATAGGAGTACGGACACGAACCTATGTGGTTTAGAAAAATTTAACTATTGACAATAAAGGTTTTTTAAATAACATCTAGAAACTTTTAAAAACTTTACAACACCAGGAAGCTGCTGTGATTGTGAAACGTTCGACTTTATGCGTACTGTGCATTACAGGATATAAGTGTATGTATTTTAAATCAAAACACCTATTGTGATGGTAGTTTCCAGTTTGTAATGATGTTCCCTCTGAAGATGGCCCGTAAGGACCGAAACATGTAAGGGAGATAAGTTTTAACGTAGTAAAAACTTACATGTCACATTGGACGGAGTGGTTTGTATTTATAATACTTGAAAACTTTCATTGAAGGTATGGCCGTATGTGAATACAACGCGCTGCCAATTTTTCTGCATATATCTGCGGAGAACAGAACCCACACAGCGTGTCACGTGAATCTCAACCCAGTTTCTAGCGGTACTTTGTCATATTCCAGAAGGGAACCTAGTCTGAGAATTTTTAATATAAATTTTTCAAGTCACAGGCTTCCTCGTGCGTACTGAGACTCAGCGTTTGCCAGCAATTCCGTACACGGAGAATCCTAGTGCGTGTGCAACGGTGAACTGAAAATGTGCAGAACAGCGATAGCGCTAGAATTGGGTGTGATTAAGCGAACTTGTAACCGAAGTGTCAATAAATCCAATAATCCGATCTACAACCCGTTATTTTCGTCACACGTGACAATATACTGTAATTAGTCTAAGAAGGGCGGGGTGTGTCGCAATGTATCAACTGGCCGCTATGTTGTTTCCATGGAAACAGAATGTAAAACTAATCTCAGTTAATATAATTACTGACTTTTTTGACATCCATCGTCCTGACCGGGCTGGAGATTGGGACTAGCTCAATCGATTAGGCCCAACTGAATAGTCTTTACCTGAGGATGGAGACAGAATCCCGCCTCCGAAAAGTTTGCAATAAAAAAAGGACGATGGATAATGTGCAGAAACTCGATAACTGTATCAATATACCATCGTCACAAACTCTTTAATCTTAATATCAGCCAGTTACGACTGGACCAGAAGATGACGGCAATAAACGGCAGGGTTTCAGCCAACAACGCAGGCTGGCGTCATGGTGTCCATATCTGCCGAAAAGGGGTCTGTCTGGATCATGGGATGCCGATCACAGTGGCCGCGCGGTCTAAGGAAGTAACCGTCTTCGCCCGCTCGAAAGTTGGGATCGTGGTTACGAATCTCACTCGAGGCACGCAGGTCTGTGTGTGCATTTATTCTGTGTTTCTGTTGTTCGGTGTACAGGTAGCGGCCTTGCGACAGGCTGATCCCCCGTCCAGGGAGTCTATCGACTATGTACAGGATTAAGGAACTGAAGAAGCGGCCAAAGTCCAAAGGGCTATAGAGCCACAGAGAGAGAAAAACGATGACGACCACGCTAATTATATCAAGTTGTCCTATCTCTTAGGAATTTTTCAAGTTCACAGAATGTAAATCTGATCGCGAGATCAGATCAAGGGAACATTTATCTGTGGAGAAAAGCGGCCTCCGTAGTCTAGAGGTAACGTTCCCACCTCATGACTCGTGGTATGCGGGTTCAAATACCCGGCGGAGGTCGTCGAATTTTTAAGGGCGGAAAAATTCAGGGAACAAGTCCTCCGGGAGGGACTTTAAGCTGTGTGTCCCGTGTCGTAACTTTACGGCACGTAAAAGAACCTCATATCCCCAAAGGGGATCACTGAGCCAAATTCCAGGACGTTTCCCGCCCAACAATAGCCTCTAAGGCCTCTGATAGATGGGGGAAGCATTATAGACACCGCTAAGCAAGTGGCCGAACTCGCTTGCTCGGCGGGACTGATGGTACGCACCATTTATCGGTAGGGTATAAAGACTGGTAGAATATCATAGAGGGAAGCACAATAGATCAAACTGGTCGCGGTGCATGGGGAAACCCACCCTCTCTAAATAACTAACTAAATAACTATCTGTGGAGAAAGCAGCTAGAGATGGGAAATGTCACATTTTCCCCTTGAATTCTCAACAGTCATTCTATTAGTTTTACAAAACAGCAAGCTCGAGTCACTGTCTAGCGACACATCTGGCGAAATATCTATGCGACGAGTAACCAACTAGACAACTCGCTCACTGACCATCTAGCTTACGAAGTGACTGATTAGTTAAATACATAACTATCCACTTCAGTAAATGTCTTAAGCCACGGACCAAATTCCCAAATACCAAATACTCTGGGATGTGACGCCGTGTACTTTAGTAGATGAATACCGACGTTTCAGAAGAACCTGCTGTCCAGTTCTTCAGGGTTTAAGTAATTTGAAGATGTAGCTTGGTATACACATAACAGAAGTTTCAAATGAATATGCTGCCTCCGTGTTCAGGGTAGATGTTCCCTGAATATGGAGACAATTTCTTCAAACACTGGAAGTTGTGCAGCGTCACATTCCAGAATACCGCAATCTTTACTGATTGATTGGCAAACTATAGTGACGTCTGGGCCCACACGCAGCAGAAACTACGCAGATGTCAGCGCATTATTATTAGGACACAAGTATAGTGTGTACACGCGTCACAAATACTGGAGCGCGCTAATTGGTTACACCTACAGAAGCACCTCTCGTCAAATATTTAAATGACTGCCTTTGCTTTCTTGCGTATCATCCCCGGTTCGCAAGCAATGCAGAAGTTATATGGTGGTATCGGACAGTTCCCTGACTGTTATTGTTGTAACTGCTTCGGGGAAAGAAGATGAGAGGGGAGGCCAAGGTCATACTTCGCCAAGCCAACTGCATCAGTCTGCCACCTGACACCACGCAGTGAACATGCACTGTTTTTACACGAGTGCTTTTTAGACTCCGCGTTTCGTTTTGTTTGCGATGGACGGCAAAACTGAGCAACGTGTCAACATCCAGTTTTGCGTGAAGCTCGGTAAATCCGCTACTGAAACCCATGAAATGATTCGTGAGGCTTTTGGAGAACATTCCTTAAGCCGGACAGCGTTTTTTTTAATAACATTCACGTTTCAAGGCCGGTCGAGTGTGAGCTGAAGGCGATGAACGTTCAGGGCGATCAAGCACCAGCAGTACGAGAGAAAATATTGAAAAAAATCGAGAACTCATCGACGAAGACCGTCGCCGAACAATCCATGAGCTCGCAGACACCATTGGGATGAGTTATGGCATTTTCCGGGAGATCTTAACAGAAAATCTGAACATGCGCCGCATTGCTCCTTCAGCACGAAGGACACGTCCCTGAAAACCAGAGTCGGTGACTAGCAACAACACGGTTATCTTTCCCCATCATCCCTACTCGCTGGACTTAGCCCCCTGTGGTTTACCTTTGTTTGCTAAATTGAATATGAAACTGAAGGAAAAACGTTCTGAAACAGTGTCTGACATCCAAAGGGAATCGAAAGCGGTACTCGACAGCATTAAGGAAAATGACTTCCACGGTGCTTTTGAAGCGTGGAAAAAGATGGGATCGCTGTATACGTTCCCAAGGAGACTGTGTTGAAGGAGATGGCAGCCAAAATTGAGTAAGTTAAGCCAGCATTTTTTTTTTGACCTAGTCCGGCAACCTCCCGATACACCTCGTACAACCTGATGCCGTGTATTAAAGAGAAACTTCAGTTCCTGGTTCAATTAGCGGCGCTTCATCACCCACACACGTGACAGGGAAATGGACGGCCCCCTGAGAGCGAAATCACAAAGCAGGAAGAATGTACAATTGCTACCACTAACTGGCTCCGAGTTCTCTGCAACTCCTTCGTGATAAATGCCTAGTCTCCCCTATCATTTGCCTTTTGCCTCCACCTCTTCCCTTTTAGCTCTCGTACTCCATCTGAATCTTCTCCTTCCCACTTTTCTTGTCTTCTTGTACACATTAATTTTTTTTTAAACGATCTTCGGGGATCTTTGGTACACAGATGCCAACTACACCGAGTTACATCTGAGATGATAGTCGCAGTTGTGAGGATTTCAAATCTTACAAAATATTTCCTTGGCCACTGTTCTGATCAATTTAAATCGATGCCCCGAACACATCATCCTTTCCCCTTTAATTTCAGTTATCAGGTCAGCGCGTTTGTATAATCCCCTCTGTTCCTGATTAGTTCAGATATTCTAAACCCCTTGCTTATATACTGGTCCATACAGCTTCCTTCAAATCTCACCTGCCGAGAATAAAGAACAAGGACATACAGGGTGTACCAGAAACAAGTAGAGAAAACGGAAGGGTCAATATACTATGGCGCAAAAGAGTGAAAACAGTTTACATAAACATGGGTCCGGAAGTGATTCGGTAATGAACCAGAGCTTTGGTGTTCCGGCAACAGCAGGATCAGGACTGTGGTTACAAAAATAACGTATGCTTTGGACACTTCTGAAGAAAAATTAAGAATTTAAAAAAGAAGAATAAATCCACGGTATTTATCGTAAACCGAACTATGGCCCTGGGTTCAACTCAGCCTCTAACAGAAATGAGTACCAAGAATTTTCCTGGGGGTAAAGGGCGGCCGGCGTGTCAGGCATAAAATGCTGGGTAATTTTTGAGTATCTGCACAATTGGCGCCTTCTCAAGAAGGGCTAAGCTCCATGAGTGAGCGATGACACAACTTTTATTAATTTAATAAGTAATGTAACAGTGAAGTCCAGAATCAAACCCCGGATAAACATTCCGAGACAGTTCATCATCACAAGAACGTATGGCTCTAACGAGTTCCGATCCCTGTTCTATGAACAGGTACAGCCACAGCTGAACAGCGTGCAGGTCGCATCGCGTCAGCATGGGCAACCGCATATCTGCGCCACATACTCACGCACTCGAACCTTCGCCAGAAGCAGCTTGCGTTTCGGTGAGTGACTCGAGATTTCGATGCAAACGTTTGGCAAGTCCCGTCTAACCAGGTTACTTTGCCCGTGTTCCTGGTGGCTCGAGCACACACATCTCCTCTCGCTGTCAGACACCGGGATCTTCGCAAGAATCGAATTCAGTGCGCGCTGTCGACCCTACACAGTGCTGTGCGTGTGATGTATGATCCAAATTATCGTTTCAGCTAAGCCTTCGTCCCGAGTGTAAAGCAATGCATTACAAGTTACAGTCAAAGAGAATAACAGTGAGTGTGTGAGTGCTTAATGCTGATTACCGTAGTGCTTCCATGGGCGAAACTAAATGAATTACATCCACAGATTAAGAACAATTTCGACATTAAACTTAACCTACAGGATTCCAACCTGCACCGATTCCAGGTGTACACTTAGGCTAGGAACACACACAGCGACATCGGTCGCAGGACGTCCGTACGGTTCATGTCGCATCAAGTAGGAGAATAGAAAGTGTATGTAGTCTTAGCTTTCATATGTGACGACATGCGACATTACAGTACGACAGTCGGAGAGCAGTCGGACCAAGCCATAACTTCATCTCGCCTTTGATTGATTGGATGCACCCAGTGCAATCTTTCCTGCTGTCTCCGTTTTTCTTTTGAGCGTCGGTGAAAATACCACATAGCAAGTATCCGCTCTCGGTCCATCGTTCATTGTTCCTTCATCAAAACTGCGATTCGGTGCGGATAAAGTCGCTTTAGTGTGAAAAGGAGGTCGAAGGCAAAAAAATCGAACGACATTTTTCCGTACGACCGATGTCGCTGTGTGTTCCTAGCATAAGGCCCACAGATGCGTCGCTGTTCCATCACACAACGACCTCGATTCTATCCTATATAGTTGCCGACACCGAACTCGCACTAGCCGAATCACCTCAAAAGACGAGCGCATGCCACAGAAGACATGCCTTCCAGTCCGTGGGTTCCAGAGTGAGGACTGCGGACGGCTACAGTAAGAATAATTCGGTGCTTCTTTCTTGCAGTGTGTTAATTATATGTATCAGGAAGTGTCATGTTATTGAATACATTTGTATGATGCATCAAGACCTATGCAATATGTAAATAAAAATGGATTGTGAGAATATTGGGCCGAACAGGGTTGAAGTGACAGAAGGTTGGAGAAAATTTCATAGTAAGGGGCTTCATAACTTGTATTCTTCGCAATGTATAATTACAATGACCAAGTCAAGGATAAGATGGACGGGGCATGTAGCACGCATGAAGAGAACAGGAATGCCTGTAGGATTTTGTTGGGAAATCCAGAAGGAAAAAAGAGACCACTATAAAGACGTGGGTGCGAGGATAATACTAAGATGGATCTCAGAGAGATGGGATGCGGTGGTAAGGACACGACAGATCTGCTCAGGACAGGGACCAGTGGAGAGGCTCTTGCGAACACAATGTTGGAAAAAACTTGAGAAGCTCCGCAACTTGTGGCTTGCTTTTCAAGAAGGGCTGGACTCCGTGGAGTTACGTTGTTAGTTAGTTA
This sequence comes from Cryptotermes secundus, assembly GCF_002891405.2. NCBI lineage: Eukaryota > Metazoa > Arthropoda > Insecta > Blattodea > Kalotermitidae > Cryptotermes > Cryptotermes secundus. Next base: position 160,145 of record NW_019744411.1, read on the forward strand.
CTTGTTATGATTTATTTAACGATGCTGCTAATGGCTGAATCGATGCAGCGTCGGACGGTAGGATGAGAAAGAATACGAACTGGAAAGAATGTGGACGAAAGCGTTCGTGGTGCGATTTGAAGGGGGGGGGGGACTGCCGACCTCATAGCTGTGATTTAGAATACGAGAGCCCTCCAAATTATGAAGCAGGAATGCTAGCCGCTACCGCGACATCATTTTGTCAGTTCACATTATCAAGAGTCCGGGCAACGAGCGGGTAATTAACACATAGGAATAACCTGTCACTTGCTCTGCGTACTTCTGAGATGTGAGCCTCCATCTTGAGAGGGAGAACAACGAGATCTGAAGTTCTCACGGCGGTAACTATGGGATGTGAAGCCGTGCAGTCTGGTAGATTTTTGCCGTTTCAGAGGAACCTAACTTGGTAAGTATTTATCGGCTTCCTCCATCTTCAGGGAAGACTCAACCTTACAGATGGCAGCAAACAGGTTCCTTCAAATATTTACCAGACTGCGTGCCGTCAGATACCGGGGGAGGCCAGTAATATTCCGTTAATTACATGTCTGAAAAACTCTACGCCTCAGACTTATTGTTTCTGTACATATTAATTCGTTACTTCAATTAAACGTTTTAGATGCTCCCAAAATGCTACTTCTTTGCTGCTCTGTGTGTCTGCCTCACTTCTTTTGAGACTATTTCTATCAAAGCTTAATTTAAATACAATAAAGTTTGTGACGTTACCTCACAGAAGGTTCATACTGTATCCTTCCTTATTCTCTTTGCTTATGAAACTGATGTTAAGTTCCTTAACATATGTCTGAAACCTATGTAATCATGACACGTTAAAGTGCATCACAATATTTATATTCGTATCTTCTCAATATAAGATTTCTTCTGATACATAACCTACTCTTTTACACTTTACAGTCGTTAGACATTTCCTAAATTTCATCTCTCAATATTTGCATACTGAATCCTCCGAAAATTTACAGCACTCATATAAGCATTGCCGTCATGAGGGAAAACAAGACTCCATTTATTCTTGGAAATACCAGTAAATCTTGTAGGCTTGAAGTACGCCACGTCCGTTATTATTTAGCGAAACTTAATGCGGCTTTACATCACGTGAGGTGTTTCTGCCACGTGATATAAGGAAAACACTTAGCAAGGCCGTTCGTGCCCACTTCAAACTACGGGTTGATTCTAAATTATTGTCGAGGTTTCCGTGGCTTGTAATTTTAAAAAAGAAAAAAATACAATAAAATAAAACTGCTTAGGGAATATGGAAGTGCAACTCAAAAAGCTGCATTAGCTTTAGAATCAATATTACAGAATGCTAAACAACTTCAACACGTGCGTCTTTCATGTTCGGTAAGCAGTTTTATTTTGTTTCCGGTTTCAAATGATGGGACATGGAAATCCTGACAATAATTTAGAATCATCCTGTACTTCTCTGAAGCTGGCTGCGGTGCTCCCATAAAAGGTTTCCAAATCCTCGCATCGCATGCAGGGCATTGCTGAACATCAGACGTCCTTACACACTAACAAGGGGTAACAAATTTACGGACCAACAGATACAGATATTAATTTTCAGAGCTTCAAGGACGGCCAATAGGCGCGGATTTAATTATATAGCTATATAATTTAATTGCATCACATTTCCCATTCAATCCATTAGTAAAACACGGACTCACTAATATTGTTTTCCTCGAGCTGCATTTCCGTTTCAAAACGGCCGTATGAGACTCGCGAGCCACAGTTTGGTTACGCCAGGCCTGAAGTTTTCACAGGAGCAGAGATTTATAATACGCTCCTCGTGACTATGACAATGAGTAATCTGCTATGTGGATAATAATGCTTTGGCTGAAAGTAGTACTTCCATCTTCAAGGCAGAAGTGACTCCTGACACACTGCCGCAACAGCTCGCCACTGACGGCAACAATCTTCCTCCGAAACGGTGATAGTCGTCTGTCAGATTACACATAAAGGGTAAAGTTCTCCTTCTCCTTAATTAGTTAAGCACCATACCATGAAGACATACGGAGGAGCGGAGGTATAGCTCCACCATTCTTAACTTCTGCACTATGTGGAACTGAGGTGTCAGCTTAACGCCCCTGCCGCTTTACACCCGGGCAAACAGAACTTGGTACCCAATGTATGAGGCTGGTTTGGCTCAAGAGCTAGCTGGTCTGCCGTGGAGGCCCATAGGGTTGTGAGACGTCGAGGCTCCCACAGTTTCTAAACAAACAGCTCACAGATGGCGGTGAGGTTGTAGCCTTATGCACCGGCCGCCCTTTACTTCCAGGGAGATTCCTGGTACTCACTTCGGTTAGAGGCTGAGTCAACCTCGGGGCTAAAGTGTGGCTGGAAGGATTAGGTCAATTGAAAAATCCAATAACCTCATCGAGAATAGAACCCGCAACCATCCGGCTTGTAGCACAGTGCCTCAACCAGTTATACTACTGAGCAGGGGGGAAGGGGGTTCTGGCCTTCATGGTAGGACCACTTGGAACACCCAGGAAACGTCTCGAGTTTCATATTAACCAATTTTAAATTATATATGGTAGGAAAGGGCGGACTAAATTCCTTCGGGTCAGGATATGGACCAGTGGCGAGCTCTTGTGAACACGGCAATGAACCTTCGGGCTCCATAAAAGCAGAATGATAAGCCTATATCAGTTTCACAAGAAGGCACCATTCCACGGAGTTCCCACTCTGTCTCCACGAGTCATATCCGAGACCAACTGCATACGAACAAAGGGGAACATTATTGATTCCCGTAAAACTTTTGAAGTCACATCGTGACATAAATGTAAGATAAAGGGAATATAGAATGATTTGGTGGTTGACTATTTTAGTATGCCATCAGGACCACAGCAGTGACCTCAGAAGGGCTCTGAAAAGTGGAGAAAATATTCGTTACGATAACACCTCCTAGCCGAGATTCCAAACGGGGACCTCCAAAATAAGGAGCAGTGCTAAATGACACGTTTCGCAGTATAGGCTTACGCATAGCGTGGAAGACGTGACACTATACACAATTTAAGTCTGGGTCTGATGTATCTCATGTGCTGACAGCCCGCGCAGCTGAGTCCATGTTAAAGCAATCAATCGCTACGGATATGACTTCTAGGGGCACGTGAGAGATTTCTTGAGATTTCAGATGAGAAAATGACAGACATAAGGGGAAGCGATAATGAGGCAACAAGAATTTTTCACGTCCTCAAGCGGTTAATTTTCTACCACAGTAGGAAATAAGTTCTGCTCAGATAAATGTGTAATATATACAATACAATAAACCCAATAGGGAGTTGTATTCAGAAAAGCCAATGCAACACCCGCTAAGTACAGCAAAACTACATAACACAAACAATAAGTATGTAACACAAGTACGAGGGGGTACCCAAAAGAAACCGAACTTATTTTTTTTAACTTATTTATTCAAATTTTAAGCGCAAACCTTCAATCCCTTTCAAAGTACTCTCCACTTACACTAATACACTTGTCTAGTCTTTTATTCCATTTTTCAAAACATTGTCTAAATTCATCTTTTGAGATGCTTGACAGCGCCTCCGTCGTTTTTTTCCTTCACCTCAGCAACACCAGCAAAACGCTGAAAAAAATGTTTTGATCATTTCGGGACTCTTCTTTCAAAGCACAGCATGCTTCCACGCGACCTTGTTTTTGTTCAGCAGTCAGCAGTCGTGGCACGAATTTCGCAGCCACCCTTTTCATTCCCAAATCTTTGTCAAAATTCGCTGAACTGAGCTCCAAGTCACTCCCGAGAGCTCCACAATTTCTTCAATGGTCCGTCGTCGATCTTCCTTGATGATTTCACGAATTTTTTCAACATTTTCATGTGTTCGGGCCATTGCAAAAACGACGATCACACAAAACAGTTGTCACTATAAACTCTGCCGAAACTAGTCCTTACCTTCTGAAGCAACGGTAGTCGGCTTATCGACTCAGGAATGTTAGCTCTATGCGCTCATAGCGGCAAAACGCGGTACTACAAAAGCTCTGTCCACAAAAAAATTAGTTCGGTTTCTTTTGGGTACCCCATCGTATATCTTACATGTTACAGATAACATACAAATGTAACAATTGCACAGACAGCTATACGCACACCTGTAACACAAGTATCAACCGTCAAAAGGAATCTATCCACCAACATACACGTAACGTTAATACATTTCTTGAGGTACATGACGAAGAACATCCACGCAGTAGCACCGAATGCAGTGCAACAGAATATAAATGGATATATTTTAATAAACCTTTAAAGAAATTTAATTATTTTTACGAATAAAAAATTTCAAAAGAATAATTTCAAATCTTAACACTGACTACAGACGTGTGACATAAAACAGAGCCGAGAGCGAAACAACTTTTTCGGGACCCCCATATACCTGATGATTGCCGTAAACGGCCGAAACAATCGTGGTAATATATGTATGCCGACTTTCCACCGCGCCGGCCCAGGCTCGACCCCAGGTCAGGTCATGTGCGATATGTGATGGGCAAAGTTGCACTGGTGCAGGTGTTCCCCCGAGTACCTCGGTTTCCCCTGCAAATTCTCATTCCGACTGCTCCCCACTCATCATCTATCATCCGGGGTTCATACAATAAGCAAAAAAGTGGCCGACGTACCAATTGCACACAGCCTCATCTCACCCCAAGAAATTACAAGATGAGACAAAACAAACGTTGCATTTAAGAGTGTAACATATGTGCACGAAATTTTTTATCTGTACTTTTACGTCGATAATAAAGGATGCCAGGAAAGAGAAGGCTTCGTCCTTTAATTCGTGTAGAGTGTAAAAAATGCCATGCACTTCCTGTACAATTAAAGACAGGCAATGAAATCATCTTCGAGTTCTGTCGAATGTCCATCAGTTCACTAATCAGCACGACGCTGCCTTTACAAACCGTCCGTAGATTTGAGGATCAGAAGCAGATGGACCCATGTAGCAGGTAATGGTCGCGCTATTCCGCCATAGAAAGGTGAAACAGAGCACGATGCGTTCGACTACAGGAGACCTTGAGAAAGCAGCGGAGTTAGAAACACGTCCGTCTGTTGTCCACGCGCATTGATCTCTGTGTGTTGCACTGCCCCACGCCATTTTTATGTCCGCACATGGATGGCAAAATAGCGAGCGCTCTTGTCGTCTTAGTCTAACCTGACAGATAACGGAAACGCGGAGTCTAGTCGTTTCAAATTCCGACATTTCCGGCACCTTACGAGTATCTGTAGACAGTGCGTTACAGGCTTTAGACGTCTGGTGTTGAGATTAATGACATACAATAACGGTTGGATCGTCAGCTACAAAACATGACGGTTTTACAACCTGGCGTCGTCATGCTGGAATACTATACGGGCCCCCCTCCCCAAATTTAAATCAACTTTCTGTGTAACATGTATGTCTGGACTCAGAATATCTTGACGTACACAGCCCCTGCGAATTTTAGAACAAGATCATAAATGTTATTACGTGATAGAGTGACTATAGACGGGGTTTGGATTGGTGACCGGGTTTATTAGACACTTTGATACAGCGCGTGCCTAGATTTTACAATTCTCTCTCTCCCACTTGACCAGACCCGGGATCGAACCCGGGCCACCGCGATGGGAAGCCAGCGACTAACCGCTTGACCGCGGCCAAATCTCAGTTACAACTGGATTTTACTAAGATGATGATATTGAAATCAAGCGCCCATTGCTTTGCCTCGTACGGGTAATACGGAGTTTATTATAGAAATTAATTAAAAAGTTATCGATGTTGATATATTTAGACTTACGACTGCTTAAACGGAAAGTGAATTCCGACTTGGGGGAGAAAGTATACGTTGTCCCCAGAGCTAATGATCACGCGACCGTTAAAGCCATTAAGTTGAAGGGCCAATATAAATCGTAATAGAAGAATTTTTGAGAAGCCAGCAGTTTCAATTCCACCAACAGCGCGGAATAGCACGCTATTTTTACGTCATAAACTTCCACTATGATAGAAATAGCTTCGAAACGGCCAACTTAGGTCAGTTCTCGCTGTTCCATCGCTGAATTCTTGTTTAGTACGCTACCTACAAAACTTCATAAGCACTTCATACTGTGTTCGTGCTTAATAAATCAGGTCATTTGATTTAGGTGGAGTCTAGACTAAGGAATAAACATATTAATAAATTTGACTAGTGTAAACAGGCATGACGCAATCGAAACAGATTATCTGTTCCTGTGTACATCGAATCTGTGCAATGAATTAGTATCTCGCTGGGCAAATCGTAACAAATGGACACCTATTCGGTGAAGCATGTGGTCACTGCAGCACCGCTGACATCTTCACGAAATACCCACCCTGGTAATACACCTATATCCCTTCGCGATACCGTGAAACCTGACAACGGACAACTATACGTGGCGCCCAATCAATACACGTAGTACAGGGAGTTCACTATTCGAGGAAACCGATAAATCAGCTCACAATAGTTCTCGCAGATTGCTGCTGTAACTGCCGATAGTGGAATGAGTCATCAGCGCTGATAAACGTGCGCACTCTCGCTCGCGTACAGCGGAGGGATCGTTTCTCCGCGACTACTGTGCCCTTCCCCGCTAGCGAGTGTGCAGTCCTGTCGCTGATTCCCTCGCATCATTTACTGTACATGCACACATTTATAGGAACAGTGTAAAAAGATAAACAAACTTACTGTGCTTTATAACAGGCGTTGGCAGTGACCCCCTTCTGCTTGCAAACATGCCTCGCGTCGCATAAATAAATTATGCGACACTTTCTGAAGCTGGTCCACGGCAATTGAATTAATTACGTGTGTAAAATCCTCACGCTATACAGCAAGTGCCATTACATAGTGAAAAGGTGGGTGTGTGATATGCTGCAAGTCCGCGCGGAATCATTTGCCCCTTATTTTTCCACGAAACCGTGAACTCTGACCGCTACGTTAATGATATACTGAATCTGTTCTTCAATCAGCTGACTGCAGAAAAGAGACAATACGGATAGAGATATTGGGTTTTCGGACTTTATCCATCGTCCTGGTTTCAAGATAACTAAGAAAAACACGACGTTTCGGAAACTGGATCTGTTTCCGTCCTCATGTGAGGGAAAACACCTATTCTGTTGGGTCCCTTAGGAAGAGCTAGCCTCAATCCAGTGATTGAGGATGGATAAAATCCGAAAATCCAATATCTCTATGTGTTATGCACCATCGTCAGAATCCTATAGTAAAGACAATATGGGTATTTTCAGCAAGACAACGCTACAGAACATACGAAGTAATCAGCAGGGGACTGTGGCCTCCCAAATCTGTTTTTGCGATTCTTATCTTTGGGGAAACCTAAATGGAAAAGTCTACAAGAATAATCCTCGCACCACTGAAGCTCTGCAGAATGAAATAACATGCGTAATTAGTTAAATTGCCGTAGAGCAACTACAGAAAGCGTCGCATAATTTATTTATGCGACGCGAGGCATGTTTTCAAGCAGAAGGGGACACTTTCGGCACCTGTTATAAAGCAAGGTAAGTGTGTTATCTTTTTACAGTATTCCTATAAATGTGCACATGTACAGAAACCAACGTGAGGGAATCAGCGACAGGACTGCACTCTCGCTAACGGGGAAGGGCACAGTAGCCGCGGAGAAACGATCCATCCGCTCTAAGCTAGCGAGAGTGCGCGCTTTTATCAGCGTTGATGACTCATTCCGCTATCGGCAGGTACAGCAGCAATCCGTGAGAAATGTTGTATCCGACCCACGCCGCTTACCCGGTTTCCTCGATAGTTGAACGTACTGTATTATTTCGCCCGAATCCAATCAGCTACCGTAATACATAAATCACGGCGGAGGAACAGAAGTGTAGGAGGAGGACCGGTGTTGGGAGCGCGATATACATGCGCTGTCTTATGACGGTCGTTTCGGGCATTCAAGCAATATTAAGGTTACCGCCTCAACAATTTTAAATCCTGAAATGTTGGTATTACTGATGGGGAAGACTGATGGTGTACGCAGAAGAGATTGCTTCAGGTGGTATGATACACACGCCAAGTTTACGACGACTGGTTCAGGCATTCAAGTAATATTAAAGTCATTGCCTCGCCGATTTCAGAGGCTGCAGTGTCAGTAAAACTAAGGGTGGGATTTGAAGCGGCCTCCGTAGTCTAAGGGTAACGTTCCCACCTCATGACTCAAGGTACGCGGGTTCAAACCCGGCGGAGGTCGTGGAATTTTTAAGGGCGGAGGGACTTTAAGCCGTGGGTCCCGTGTCGTAGATTTACAGCACGTAAAAGATCATCATGTCTCCAGGAGACCTCTGAGCAAAATTAGGCAAAGTTTCCCGCCCAAGTAGTTTCCAATGCCTCCGGTATATGGGGAAGTATCGGGTACCACTGCCGACCTCGCTGGCAGAATGAGGCTGATAGCGAGCACCAGTACTGGAAGGGTATGGCGACAGTAGAAATTAAAGGGGGACGCACAATGGACCAATAACTGGTCTAAGTGCATGGGGAAACCCACCCCCTCTAATAATGAATGAATGCAGGGTGGGATTTACGAAGTATATCGTAGAAGTAACTTCAGGTGGCAAGATAAACATAACCAAGTTTCATAAAGATCGGGTGAGGCATTCAACTATGTAACCGCACCATGCAGGGACCTCAGGAATGTTTTTCATTTACATTGTTAATTACAATGCACTACATGGAAACGAAATGTACTACTGTTAACAATAGATGATACAGAAGTGACCCCAGCACCAGCAGACGCCAAGGACAACATCTGGTCTTTCTGAGGGACAAGCAAGCTGCAGGTCACTTGAAAACCCAGAACGGAGCAGGAAGTATCCCGCTGTTTTTTCTGGGGATTTCAATGCTTAACTTCGACGGTTCGAGTCTTTGAAAATTTGAGACTTGACAAAAACGAGTCGCAATAATTTTCGAAGGGGCGTACCGAGCGATTGTTAGCGTACCTCCATTTATTTAAGAGCTGTCAGAGGGACCGTGTTGTACTTAGGCCCAAATTAACATGGATCTGGTTAGGGATTGGCTGAATGCAAATGAAAGAAACACCCAAATTTTAGGTTCAGCCAATCAGCAAAATTTCAGAGGAGAGGAATCCAGGCGTTCCCGGAACCGTCGGGACTTCTGCCTCTCCAGAGCAGTCAGTCATTACAAGTCATCAGAAGGAAATAGCGGGAGTGATTAGCCAAAGGGAATAACCGGAGTCAGTAGTAACCTCCCGGACGTTAAATCGGTGTTGGCCCGAGTCCAGTGTACAATTCAAAGTGCTACAGCCGGGTAATAGGTAATTGTAGTGAACATCTACAATAAACGCAACAGTGTTGGTGAAGGGTGTGTTTT
>NW_019744411.1:169688-204200 GCF_002891405.2 Cryptotermes secundus
AGAAGAAGAAGAAGAAGAAGAAGAAGAAGAAGAAGAAGAAGAAGAGGAGGGCGGCAAAAACTATTGTTAGTATATACCCATACAGACACACACAAAACCAGCAAGGTGACCTAGTAAGTCTGCCTACTTGTACAATATGTACATTTTTTCCATATTAACGAAAGCTAAAAGCACAAGTTCAGTAGTACTGAAGGTCTGCGCAACAGAAAAGTAGGCTTTATGAATTCCGCTCAAACACGGCATCCATGTTATCACTCTACCTTTACTGTGCGAAGACTATATTTATCTACTTTTGATTTCACGACTGTCTGCAGTTCAGACTACAGACTACAACCTACAATGCCGAATGGTAGGGTGATTAATGATTACTGAGTCTGAAAGCTGGCAGAAGGGAGTGGTTGTGACACGGTTTGATGTACATTCCTGGCATCTGCTTCGAGGAAATTAGGGAAACCATGAAGAAACTAAGTCAGGAGTGCGGTCTTCGAGCCTGGACTTGGACACAGGATCTCCTGAATACGTAACACAAGTGCTACCAACCGTCAGCGATGCTCGGTGTGAAGAGTATAAATTGTGAAGCTCCTCATTACGTAATTTTTGTCATCCCTTCCATCTTACATCAGCTGTCTCGGGTCCGAATATTCTCTTCAGTAAACTTGCAATTATAAACAACTTCCCATTTATGATGAAAGTCGTTCCGATAGACTAAAGGGTCAAGATGCGAGGGTGCAAGCCACCCCTCTATTTTCATCATATATTCATGTGACCCCCGCCTCCCCTTCGAGAGGTCGATATAAACATCGATCGCAGCCTTTTGCCAGCAACTCTCACTCGCTAGCTTGTGTGAGGTACAGTCTCTCGCAGAATTCGCCGGCCTGGTTTCTTTTTAGTGGGTCACTTAACGAGGCTTTATACGCGAGGACGGTAAAACGACTGAGCCGGTCACGGTAGCCGAGCGATCTAAGGTATGTACTGTCTTCTCTCGCTCGGAAAGCCGGTATCGTGGGTTCGAATCCCATACAAGGCATGGATGGATGTTTGGTATGTGTATGTGTTTATTCTGCTTGTGATGTCCTGTGTTTATGTAGAGGCCTTGCGACGAGCTCATCACTCGTCCAAGGGGTCCTACAGTCTGTAAAATTATCAAAATGAAAAAAAAAAAAACCTCGACACCGTAAGGTATACGAGGAACGGACGACTGAAGCCGATCACAGTGGCCGCGAGGTCTAAGGCATGAACTGTCTTCGCCCGCTCGAGCACTGGGATCGTGGGTTCGAATCCCACTCAAAGGCATGGATGTCTGTGTATGCGTTTATTCTGTGTGCAGGTAGTAGCCTTGCGACGGGCTGATGCCCCGTCCAAGGAGTCCTACCGGCTGTACATAGGACTAAGAAACTGAAAAAGCGGCCAAGGTCCAACAAAAGGACTACAGACTCATAGATAGGTAGGACGACTCCAATGACTTACTCACGCCTCACTAACTTGTCCTGCTTATAACATCTCGACACGGGCTGCACAGAAAACACCACTCCTCTGTTGCTGTGGAATTGTTGAGTTCGTGTCTCTTGGGGTTCCCACGTTATCGCTACTCAGCCATGGCCTAGCAACGAGTCTACAAGGTGTGATAATTTAATACCCGGAATGGCCGCTGCGCGTCGCTGGGGTGTTGAGTCAGGCAAACTCATGTATACAAATACGTTTGTGTGTGTTCCAACTTGCGTTTACATGAGCCATAGACCAAATTGGTTGTTCGTTTCCAGGCAGCAGAGACAGTACGTGTCCGTGGTATACTGTTTGCGGATAACTGAGTGACGAGAATCTGGAGGAGCGGATAAACGTCAAGTTTTGTGTGAAGATGGGAAAAAGTGCTAGTGAAACGTTAGCCCTATTAACAGTGGCTTAAGGTCAATATGCTACGAAGTGGCATGGCAGTTAAAGGAAGGGCGAGAACATGTGCAAGATGACCCAGGAAGTGGGCAGCCAAAAACGCAAAGGGCAGATGCAAATGTGGACAGAGTACGAACCTTGGTACGTTCAGATCGAAGGTTAAGTATGAGATAATAGCAGTATAATTGAATATTTTTACGTCTTTTTTTTCAGTACGACCCGGAAACAAAACGCCAATGCATGCAGTGGAAAACACAGGATTCATCTCGACCGAAAAAAGCACGCATGTCTCGGTCGCAGTTCAAGACAATGGTTGTGTGATCACAAGGGGATAGTTCACTATGAATTCATTGCACAAGGACAAGCTGTGAATAAACAGTGTTATTTGGAAGGTTACGGTTACGGACAAGGTTACGGGAATCTGTTCGGAGGAAAGGACACGAACTCTGGCCTGACAAGTGGATTCTCCACCATGACAATGCCCCTGAGCATGATGCGTTAAGAGTTCTAGAGTTCCTGGCTAGTAAATCCATTACAAATATGGACCATCCGCCTTATTCATTTGACTTCGGCTCTTGCGACTTTTGGCTCTTTCCAAAATTAAAAAAAAAAAAAGTCCTGAAGGGACAAAGGTTTGCTGCCATTCCTGACATCAAAGCTGAGAGGTATTCCGGAAAACAAATTTCAACACTGTTTCCAGCAGTGGCACCATCCTCTCGAGAAATGCATAGCTCCATGAGGAGAGCATTTCGAAGGCGACAGCAGCCGCTAGCGCACAAGTAAGCAAAATTTTCCTCATTCCGGGAATTAAATTGTCGCATCTTGTACATGCCACAGCTTTTATGCTCGGTACAACAAAAATGCGTAAAACGTAAAGCTATCCTTGTACCAGGCCGTGAAAGTCCATAGGGTTGTGAGACGTTGAGGGTCCCACATTATCTAGACAATCGGCTCAAAGATGGCGGTAAGGTTATCAACCTTACGCGTCGGCCGCGCTTTACTCCCCAGGAAAATTATTTATTTAATTCCTGGTACTAATTTCTGTTAGAGGCTGAGTAAACCCCAGGGCCTAGTGCGACTGGAAAGATTAGGTCAACTGAAAAAAAATCCAATGGCCTCATCGGGACTTGAACCCGCGACCTTCCGGCTTGTAGCCCCTTAACCACTACGCTACCGCGTGCTCCTACAACAAAGGGCAGCCGGCGCGTAAAGTTGACCTCACTGCCACCTGTGAGCCGATTATCTAGAAAATGTGGAAGCCTCAACGTCTCGTCTCACAACCCTATGGGCCTCCACTGCCTGTTACAGGGATTGCTTTGCCTTTTACACTGTGTTCCGTCAAGTCTTACAGCTTTCAAGATAATTAAACAAAACGGAGTGAAAGCGGCAGAATTATTATGCTATGCGTATGTTTCCTAGTTTGTTAGTATTTCATTATACTTCTCGTTTATATGCATTAAGTTGTATACAACAAAAACTAAATTTGTGAGGAACGATTAGCGACAATGGACATAGCACTGAAAAAAAATCAAAGATTACAAACGTCTATTACGAAGTAGTACAAATATATATATACGTATATAGGCATTAAGTTAACCGTCAACACAACAAACATACTCACTTTTTAATGTTTCATAATTCGACTTTTATTCCTGCTACATCATCAGGCAATTATATGTATGAATACGTATAGTTATTGAACTACCGATATGGATCCATACCAGTGCAACGTGTTGTATTCTATACTAAAATATTCATATCCATTCATAGTGGAATATGAAATGTTCAGCCGAAAGATCATATTTAAGAGGGCCAAACAAATGGAAGTTGCCTGGAGCTAGGTCGGGGCTATACGGAGGATGCTCGAGGACTTCCCACTTGAAATTTCGCAGCGTCTCATTTGTCTTGTTGGCAGTATGGTGACGCGCGTTGTCATGCAAGAGCAACACGTCTTTGGTGAGGAGTTCTGGTCGCTTCCGTTGAATGGCCTTAAGAAATTTCCAAGCGACTTCCATTTGTTCGGCCCTCTTAGACATGATCTTTCGGCTTAACATTTTCCCGACGCTGAAGCTGCAGAAAGGGAAGTCACCGCCTGGTTCCGACAGCAGCCCAAAGAATTTTATGCTGCCGGTTTTTACGGGGTTTTGTACAACGATGGGACAAGTACCTCAATGTACAGGGATATTATGTTGAGAAATAAAAACATTTTTCAAATCAGTACTCTTATTTAAGTTCTATATCCATTTGTAATTTACTTACTGACTTACCCTAATCCTACTACGATGTTTCATGCTTACAAATGCCAAATACCTTCGGGAAATATTGGTGTTCGATTATTTTATGATAATGTATCAACAATTCCGTGTGATGCGAGGTTGAATTCCTCCACCGTAGCCCTGCGAGTCATAGAGGCGACAAAAAGGGAAGTCTCGAATCCGAGACAGTACAATATGGTCACAAGTCCCACGGGACTCGGATCCAGAAAAGACTAAGCTGACGATGACAACAGCAATTGTAAACTACAGACCCATCCTCTCGTCAGAGAGAGCGCTCCATATCAACAAACCCGCAACTGTCTGGCAGTAATAAACATCTGGTCGTAACCCTTAGATGGGTGCTTTACTCCATGAGAGACTGGCCGACTGACCTTCGGTCGTAATACAAGGCTCAGACTCAGGCTGTATCATCTGTTGGGGTGTCGTACCTGAGACAAGTAAGATAATTGTGATGAATCCGGTTCGGGAGAGCCGAAGGCCACATTTTAAAGCAGTCGAGGGAGGGCCATAAAAGCATAGGCCGGGAGTAGAGATACACTTCCAATACACTGGAACTGGACTCAAGGTCCGAAGATTTATTCCAGGAGGAACAAAGCGAAAAAAGGACATTGTTTTCGGCGTCATGGTTGCACCTATTTCCGTGTTACTCCAAGAGATTTCAATGCCATGGCAAGATACAAACCCAATCTGTCAGCTGGAACAGTTTCCAGTTAATCCTTACATACGTGAATAAAGTGCTCATTCAAGCAAAGTATTGGGCAGCCTTCAATTCGAAAGTCCCTAACAATACAACTAACGAGAAGCTATACGAGGAAGACATGTAGGGAAAGTGCACACAGATTGACTCGTACTTTAACCTTGACAGGAAATGAAGGTGAGAGGTTAGCTTCAAACTTCGGCCACCATATCCTTGACGACAGATTAAACAGGAGACGATGTGGCACTCGGGGCCGACCTGGACACGATGATGAGAAAAACAGCCTGGATTTCTAAAGCCGTAGCCAGTCACTCGAAAATACTTTGAGCAAAATTTCGGAGTCTATAAAATGAAATTGGGGGAGGGACTCATAACCCCTTATCCGCCCCTGAACACCAGTCATTTCCCAAACCACTAAACTGATTTCGATCAGCATTTGGATAAGGATCAGCACTGAATCTGAAGAAAGAACTGCCCATCAATGACAGTCTGTACTGTACTGCTCATAGTTTCATCAGAAGTAATACAACCACTAAGTAACTAAGTTAACTGTAAACAAATGTTCATGCGCCTGGTACGAATGTCTTGCCTACGTTATCGAGACATTTTACTGTTTCTAGATTCTTAGAGGTCCAGTTTAATAGGCGCCTGCAGTCTGAACATCGCCTGCAGAGGAACGTGCCCCAGGGACCATGAACAGAAAACTGAAATATATTCAGTTGCGAGCACCAGCCATAAAACGACATTCTACGCAGGAAGCTGCGTCATTCCAAGCGAATTCCAACCGAAACACAATTTCAGACTTTCTTCCTCTTCTTCGTCTTGTACTACTGCTGCTGCTGCTGCTATTACTACTACTACTACTACTGTTCCTGCTAATACCACTACTACTGCTACTACTACTCCAGCTAACATCGAATCGGGTTTATGGACAGAGGGACGAAAAGTCTGCGAGAGCTCTTTGCTCTCTTCCTGGTATCTTCTTGTACCAGGCTGAACCACCTCACAATACGTCGCACCAAGCGTCTCATTATTCAGTCTTATGCACCCTCCAGTCACTTCCTCTTTCCTCCGACATTCAATTCTGATAACACCCGTCGTCATGCCCTTCTTCAATCCGTTCGTTATAAATTACCAAACTGCACTCGTTTCTATTTCAATTTCTTACAAATTTTGGAGTCTTCTCCAAAAAGAAGTCGGTTCTGTTGCGCTTCCGAGTCTAGCTTGCAGAACTCAGAACTCTAAACGAAAGTGTAATGGTAAAGATGCGAAATTCAGGATCGATGATTCTGAGCTAGGGCAATTTCAAAACGTAAAGAAAAAAAAAATCAACATTTCATCCATTGACCTATCCGTATACTTAAACCTCTTTAGCAGAATAGATCACTGAAGGTCGCAGTGCGGGGGCCGGTTTTTATGGCCCACCCCTTACATACATACATACTTACTTACTTACTTACTTACTTACTTACTCATGGAGCTGAGCCCTTCTGGAGGAGTCGCCAATTCTGCAGGTACTCAAGAATTTCCCAGCATTTTATGGAACCCGAAGGTTCATTACCCTGTTCACAAGAGCCTTCCGCCGGTCCCCATCCTGAGCCAGATCAATCCAATCCATCCTATCTCTCTAAGATCCATTTTAATATTGTCCACCCGCCTACGCCTTGGTCTTCCCAGTGGTCTCTTTCCTTCTGGCTTTCCACCAATATCCTATACGCATTCCTTGTCTCCGCCATTCGTGCTACATGCTAAGCCCACCTCATCCTCCTTGACTTGATCATTCTAATTATACTTGGAGAAATCAACCTCTTAAACACAAAGTGCATAGTGATGTCATTTGTACAGAAATACCTGCGGTCAATGCCGCTAAAGAACATTACTACAAAATGCAAACACATAGCAATAATAATAATAATAATAATAATAACAGCAAAATAAGTTTTACGGACCTTGTCTAAAGAAAAACAGGCTAGGTAACTAGACAGGAGTAATACCAAGGCTGTCATCAGCATATTTGTGAAAGAACGAAGTTGTCTTCATTACTACAACAGAGATATGAAATCAGAACCAGCGCATTTGGAAACTATGCATTTAGACTCCTGACTAAACCACCGAACAGAAAAGATACGAACAGAAAAGATATTAATTATACTGCATAGATGAGAAGACAACATCTCACAGACGTATCTGAAGAAACGGGGTTACAACATGTGGAGAAAACGACGGCAATTCCAAAACAAAGAGTCACGACGGGATAACCGTTACATCTGCTGGGCAGGGAATGTCACTGCTTAATTCCAGAACACCAATTCATATATGTATAGCCATCACATCTGACGGTACACTCCGCAATTCCAGAAGACCGACTCATGGCAGTATAACCGTTATACCTGGTGAGGAGGAAATGCCACAACATAACTCCCAAGGATCCATTCATGGCAACATAAAGAATGCATCTGCAGTGAACGCCATTCCAGAAGACTCCGACATGCGGGCATAATCACTATATCCGGAGTAAAGGACAAAAAAATTAGGAGTTTTAAAAATTTAAAAATTAAGTGTTATCAGCAGGGCTCGGATTTTGATGACCTGAAAATATTTAAAAAAAAACACCTATAAAATAACCGAAAAAATCCAGAAAAACGACCTAAAATATGACCCAAAAATGTAATATGCAGGGCCGGGATTTTGATGACCTGAAAAACATTTAAAAAATGACCTATAAAATGACCGAAAAAATCCAGAAAAATGACCTAAAATATGACCCAAAAATGTAATATGCAGGGCCGGGATTTTGATGACCTGAAAAACATTTAAAAAATGACCTATAAAATGACCGAAAAAATCCAGAAAAATGACCTAAAGAGAAAGAGCACTTCGCTTCCATGTTATTCACATTTCCGAAAACATATGAAGAAAAATTCCCTAAAATGGCCAAAAATGACAAGAAATACCCTTAAAAGTCCAAAAATTTATAAAAAAATACCCCAAAAATGAAAGAATGACCTTAAACCTAAAAATGTCAAAAAATGACCAAATATTATTACCTATAAAATTTATATTTCTGTAACCAGCAGCTCATATCCGAGATCTATATATTTAACAGCATCGCAGAGGATACAAGGAAAAAGAGATGACATGTCATCAAAATCCGGGCCCTGGTTGTAAGTTACAACAAGCAACACATAACCTAACATCCGTATTGCAGTTGGCCTTCTCGTTTCCAGTCCTGTAACATGTGTGACGATGGACTCACATATTTGGCTGTCCTTTTAAGTACAAAAGTAAACACTTCCTGCCGGAGTTGCATTTGTCTCCTCAGCTTTCCGCACGCAGCCACTGAATTTAAGCATAATCCTGCGCCTCTTCGGTACTTCCGGTACAGCCCATGAACTCTTACATCCGGTGACCACTACTGCCAAAAGTCTTGCCTATTAAGTAAAATTCCTCGCCTCATGCCACAACAGACTCCTCACCCTCTATTTTTTAATAATTTTCAGTTAATAATACCAATATGGTGGTCATGCGAATGTCTGAGCAGCGAACACCTTAAGCGGCAAGTAAAGCAGGGTCCTGAAAATCTGTGTGTGTTAATACAGTTTCAAAAATGGTACAAATACTGTAAGTGTAACAGACTATAAAGCGACATGTAATTATACAAGTCCATACTGCGACCATCCGGCTTGTAGCATGGAGCCTAAACTAACCACGTTACCGCGTGCCCCAGTCGTAATCCGTACTTGTCGAAATTATAAACATTAACACAGGGCGACAACGAATAACCAACTACCCCCATGGCAGAGAGTCAACCTTAAGACGCTGACAGTCGCTACCTGATCAACAAATCCGATACGGGTTATGTAATCTGGAGGGACGTCATCCGGTTCACAAAGGCCACTGTGCCTGCCCCGAATGGAGTCGAGTGCGGTCCACATCTTTTAACCTACTTCTTGAAGATTACTTTTAATATTAACCTCCCATCTAGGCCGCGCCATAGCTCAAGCGGTTAGTCACTGGCTTCCACCGCAGCGGCCCGGGTTCGATCCTGGGTCTGGCCAAGTGGGATGTAATCTGGAGGCACGTCATCCGGTTCACAAAGGCCACTGTGCCTGCCCCGAATGGAGTCGAGTGCGGTCCACATCTTTTAACCTACTTCTTGAAGATTACTTTTAATATTAACCTCCCATCTAGGCCGCGCCATAGCTCAAGCGGTTAGTCACTGGCTTCCACCGCAGCGGCCCGGGTTCGATCCTGGGTCTGGTCAAGTGGGATTTGTGGTGGACAAAGTGGCGCTGGGGCAAGTTTTCTCCGAGTACTTCGGTTTCCCCTGCCAATCTTAATTCCACCAACTGCTCCACAATCACCCCTCACCTATCATCTGGAGCTGGTACAATAGGCCAGAAGTGGCCGCAGTGCACGGGACTTAGTCCCACCCCACTAGCAATAAAAAAAACTCCCATTTACGCCTAGGCCATCCTTCAGTTCTGGACTAAAATTCAGCACCTGTGCATCTGTGACCTTCCCCACGGGTACCATATGTTCCGTCCATCCCATCGTCTTTGATCTGACCATCCTAATATTTGATGAAGCCGATCACAGTGGCCGCGCGGTCTGAGGCATGAACTGTCTTCGCTCGCTCGAACGCTGGGATCGTGGGTTCGAAACCCGCTCAAGGCATGGATGTCTGTGTGCGTTTATTCTATGTTGTGTTTGTCCTGTGTGTAGGCAGCGGCTTTGCGACGGGCTGATCACTCGTTTAAGGAATCGTACCGTCTGTGTAAAAAAAATACGAAACTGAAGAATTGGCCATGGCCCAACAAAGGGATGTAGAGCCAGTGATGAATTAAATATTTGATGAAGAGTACAATCTGTGAGGGTTCTCATTGTGAAATTTTCTGCAACTCCCAAAATTATCCATTTAGGTCCAATTATCCACAACGCTGTCACCCTCAATCTACGATATTCCATCAAGTTCAAAGACTTCAATTTTCGCAGCCATATAAAACAAACAGTAAAACTATAGTCCTGTATGTTTTATTCCACACGTTTGCATACAGCAAACGGAACGACAAACGATTCCGAAACCCAGCAGAAAACATTTCCAGAATTTAATCCGCTCTTAACTTTTTCATTACTATAATTTTCATTTGTGTTAATCTGCTCAATGCTGGTGAAGAGGCATGAACCTATACTTATATATTTAATTCCAAATTAATTTATTTCTCGACTAATCTGCTTAATGGCGTCCTAACAGATGTCATGCTGTCACAGTATACAGAGTGTAAATAACTATATGTTACAACGCTCTGTGGTAGATAGATGGGTTAAATCTGATCATATCTTGTTAATACACCCATGTCCGGACACGCATCCTTTTCCCAGTAAGGGTCACAAAGCAGTCTCCGTAGTCTAGAGGTAACGTTCTCACCTCATGACTCGTGGTACGCGGGTTCAAACCCGGCGGAGGTCGTCGAATTTTTAAGGGCGGAAAAATTCAGGGAACAAGTCCTCCTGGAGGGACTTTAAGCCGTGGGTCCCGTGTCGTAGCTTTACGGCACGTAAAAGAACCTCATATCTCCAAAGGAGGTCACCGAGCCAAATTCAAGGACGTTTCCCGCCCAACAGTAGTCTCTAACGCCTCTGATAGATGGGGGAGGCATTATAGATACCGCCAAGCCAGTAGAGGCCGAACTCGCTGGCTCGGTCGGGACTGATGGTCCGCACCAATATCGGTAGGGTATGGAGACTGGTAGAATATCATAGAGGGAAGAACAATGGACCAATACTGGCCTAAGTGCATGGGGAAACCCACCCTCTCCAATAACTAACTAACTAACTAAGGGTCACAAAATTTTCCGAGAGGATAAACAAGTTTTGGTGGATATTATCGTTGTTTTACATTATAAAAGTTCCTCAAAATGGCAGCCACCGACTTCATTGCACATTCTGCACCGCCTGGCTATGTTACGCTGAGCTCATTGAAGGCTCCTCTGCATTTCCTGGATGGTTCCAGCCGCTACTGCAATTCTTGCCACAACATCATATTGTGTCTCCACTGGAGTCTCATACACCAGGATTTGCATGTACCCCCAGAGAAATAAATCCAATGCAGTCAAGTCAGGGAAGCGAAGGGGGCCAGGTTATTGGGCCCTCCACGTCCAATCCATCTGTTGCAAAAGTTTCAGACAAATACTCACGGGCGCCATCATGCTGGAACCACATTTCACGACGGACTTCCAAAGGCACCACTTCCAGCAGCTCGGGTAAGGCCTCTTTGAGAAATGTTAGGTGTCACCAGTAACCACAGAGGTAAGAGGTAAGGACGTCCTCCTTCACATTTCAGAGGCACCAGCGCGTAAACAAAGCGTTTCCGGACGTGGGTGTATTAACAAAATATGATCGCATTGAACCCATCTATCTATCACAGAGCGTTGTAACATATATTTATTTACACCCTGTATATGTTTTCAACAAAAGAATTAACACAATCAAGACACACCATAAGCTCACATGTCCGAATCACTCGCTTCACAGGAATATGTCTCTGGTATGGATAATGCCTGAACACCCACACAGACCCAGAGACACAAGCGTCCAACAATTCTTCTATTGTTATGTGTATTCGCTGCAGAGGGAACGTGTTCAAGGAGTTCCTGCCTAGCAACGAAAGGAGGAATACACTTTACCGAGCATTCGCCTAATAATGATAGGATGAATAAACATACACACGATGGGCCCAGGTGTCATGACATACATACCAAGTTTAATAAAGATCTTATAGTACTATTATACGAGTACAACAGTCAACACAACAAATTAATATTACTGTATTAATATTTATTATGTACATTTGATTTGTTTACTACGAATTTGTCGTGCTGACGGTTGTATGTACAATGGTGCCACATAGTAATACACAACAGAATGCGAACAATAAAGATTCGTTACGGCACTGAGGCGTTAATAGGTGGGGGGGGAGACGATTAAAAAAGAATACAGATCGCGTAAGCACACAATTCTGGACGGAAAGTCTGAAGAGATCACTTGGGATACCTTATCGTACGCTGTAAGACAGTATTAACAGGAATCGTAGGAAACAAGCCACAAAACACGCTATAACAGTAACGAACTACCCTACTATTTCAGAGACTCAGAGTTCGGTGTTGGTCAACATACCTGTTACATGAGTGTTACTTGCGGCATTCCTCAGCTCCGCCCAGCCATTTTTAAACTGACCACGAAAGCCAAACTCATATTTAGTTACCATTCGTCGCCACCTTCCCTTTCTTATGTCGTTTTTACATAAGCAGGGGTGCAGTTCTAAACTTGGAAGTGTCAGGGCGGTCCAACAGTGGAGACAGATCATTAATGCAGATGCTCACGTTACCTACTGTTTTTCTATTGCTAGTGGGGTGGGACTAAGTCCCTTGTACTGCGGCCACTTCTGACCTATTGTACCAGCCCCAAATGATAGATGACGGTGATTGTGGAGCAATTGGTGGAATGAAGATTGGCAGAGGAAACCGAAGTATTCGAAGAAAACCTGCACCAGCGCCACTTTGTCCACCACAAATCCCACTTCACCAGACCCTGAATCGAACCCGGGCTGCCGCGGTGGGAAGCCAGCGACTAACCGCTTGAGCTATGGCGCGGCCCTCACGTTACCTAACAAACTCACGCTTGTATATGCACAATTTAACGACATATAGCTTAAACGTACATACTTAATGAAGTTGACGCTTCCGTCTCACGGGCCCAAAATTAAATAAGCTATTAAGAGCTTTTCACAGCAGTACCTTTGAAAGAACTGCCAGGGCAGCGCCCGTACACTCAAGAAGGCGGATGCCACCCGGACCGCCCTAGCTTGACCACAGTTCTGATAATAATCATTCATCATAGACCCCTAGATGTGGCGGTGTGGACTGGACTGCCTCAGGATTGGGTTCCACAAAAAAAGGGAGTTTCTTAAACGGTTTAATAACTACTATCAATGTCCAAGGAAAATCAGCAGTCATCTAATTCAGAAGTTCATCGTAATAGAAAATACGAAAATTATCAGACTAAACTTAGAATACTGTGACACGCAGACCCGTTGCTGGGCAACGACTTGGTAAACCACATTCAAGCGACAACGAACAGGCAGTCAACACCCTGATAACTTCCGTTCCTATGCAACGCGCTCTAATTACAGCAACAGATGAACATGTGTCTTCTACGTGCTTCACATATATCTATTGCTGGGCAACGGATGTTTTATATTTGTCTGCCTCGAGACTATATAAATAGTCCAGTCGTAGGAAGCAACGAAAAGGGAAGTCTCGAATCTGGGACAGTAAAATATGGTCGCCAAGTCTCGTGGGACTCAGACCCGAGAATGACTGCGCTGGTGAGGATCAGCAGCAATTGTAAACGACAGACCCGTCCTCTCGTCAGAGAGAGCGTCCCACATCAACAACCCCGCAACTGTCGAACAGCAATAAAAATCTGGCCGTTAAGTCCGAGACAAGTGCTTTATTCCAAAGACAGACTGACCAACTAACTGACTGTCGATCGTAACAAAAGACTCGACTCGACTAAGAAGTCAGTCGTAGAAAGAGAAAAAGGATGTAGTGAGTCCTCGGCAGTCAGGGAAGAAGGGTTCGGCTGAAGATTGATTGTGAATTACTGTAGTCGATGGTGATTAAGGCAGTCTGTACAAGGTATTCAGAAATCAAATCATCCAATCCAAAACCCGTCAATATTAGTCACGGAGCCATGAACACGTGACAATATGTGTAATTCTAGGATAAATATAAAGTTTCTATAGTTATGAGTCCTACATAAATAAGCACGCACCTCTACACAACGCCAAGATACAACAAGGCCACCACACACAAAGAAAACACGAAGAATACGCATATACGAGTATAATATAAATCCAGTAGGCGACAAGAGAACACGCGTATCCTACTGTGCTCGTCAAGAAAAACGATCATTACACAGGACTCAGGACTACACGTCTAAATAAAATAACAAACATAACAAAAATTACAATTATAACAAGAATAATAATTAAACGGCAATGGTCTAATTTCAATCAGCTCAAAATTTTATGATTTATTTTAAATTAATTCAAACCAAAGTGACTATAAAAACAGTTTTAAGGTTGATACAAAATTAAAAGATGTTTGTATGCGAATAACGCATACCCTTCAGAAAACTAGTACAAGCGTCTATATAATTTACAGCATTTGTTTAAGTCTATAACTAAAAATCTACATTGTAAACAACAATATGACCTTTCCCAAATTGTAAACAGAGGCCAATGAGTGGGAATAGCAGGGAGAGTTGAGAGTGACTGTATAAGAACTATCTGATGATGGCAAAAATAGTCGCCGAAAAATGTCATAATACAGAAACTATAGGTACAGTTATCCTAGAACTATACCTATATTGTGAGACTGACTGAATAAAATATTATATCAGAACAGCAGAACACCTGAATGAATTAACAGTCCCGAAGAAGAAACCTAGAACATTACCTTGTAATTAATTATGCGTTCACTTTCTACACAGAACCCCATAACTCCTGCCTATGACGGCCCAGTCTTGCCAAGTAAGCTAGAGCAGTTACAGCAGGTGGCTAATAATAGTGACCGAACAGGCAATTTTCTTGTCGACATGTGTCCTCAAGGCCACGAGCCGATAACCCCTGATAAGGATAATTTCCGAGAACACATTCTTGACGCTCCGGTGAGCAGGCAACCGCACCAAGCGCTGGTGGAATGGGAGGCAATTTCATACATAGCCCCGTCGCGAACGCCGCAAGGTGAAAAAAGAAGACACTAAACACGGTGTTGCGCAGTATCAACGTCAAATCAGGGTCAATCTTTGTTAGCACCATTGTACGTTCTCTCTTGCGACTTCAACAATTTTAGAAAACTTCCTTGCTCAAGGAAAGGCAGGCTTAAAAGATATTCATTTTGTGCGTGTTTCCCTTTCAGTTATAGAACCAAGTAACCGATTATAAAGAAACCTGAAACGGGCGTTATGACATTCATGGCGATCCCAACTTCGCATTTTAAAACTTCCTGTACTCAGTAATAACAACAGCATGGCGGACTCGCCAACTTCCTGAGGCGAGGGCGTCAGCAGCGCCACTTAACCCTTCAAAACACAGTGGTAACTCACATATACGTTACCACCAGCTCTGACTTTAAAAACAAAACCTGGATTCTGATCAGAGCAAATTGTCTCTTTCGCATGATTCCCACAGAAAACAGGGATGGTTTCCTTAAACATGAAGGGCACACACAGCCTGCCCCGCGTTACGCAATACCAAGGACCGTCACGTGATCACGGTTCAACCAATCAACGCCAGTCTTCGTTTTCTCCTATGGCTTTGCAATTTACATTTTTAGCCTACTTTCCTGTCTCGACGAAAGAAAGTAGTCAAGGTCACGCTGGAATTGCGGTTCCCACAGCGGCGACTATCAAGAATGCAATGCTCTAGGTCACGGCATTATAACCCAGAAGACTAACTCCATGGAGCTCCGCTGGAATTACGCTTCCCACAGCGGCGACTATCAAGAATGCAATGCTCTAGGTCACGGCATTATAACCCAGAAGACTAACTCCATGGAGCTCAGCCTTTCTTGAGAAGCTGCCAGTTGTGCAGCTTATGGAACCCGAAGGATCATTACCGTATTCACAAGAGCACTCCACTGGTTCCTATCCTGAGCCAGATAAATCCAGTCCATACCACCCCATCCTACCTCTCTAAGATCCATCTTAATATTATCCTCCCACCTAAGTCTAGGTCTTCCTATTGGCTTTTTTTCTTTCTGGCTTTCCCACCAAAACCGTTCTGTTTATGGAATACAAAAATATTAATAGTCTCTATCATCAGGGTCATCACTAGGGAATGGCATACTGGGAAGTGTAACACAGTTCACACTCTGTGGGGCTCTGCATTTCAGCATAAGGAAAAGAAAATTTAGCCTCAGGTTAATAAACACGTTATCAAGTCATAATTAGGCCATGGAAGCTGGGAATGGCAGCATTTCAGGCTTCCCCTTTTCTGTCTACTACATTCTTCACAGGAACAGGACAGGTCACCCGGTATAGCAATAGGCTGTGGGCTGGAAAAAGCACTATTCGCCCTCATTCGTGCTACATGCCCTACCCATCTCATTCTTCTTCACTTGATCATTCTATTTATACTTAACGTATTTCTGAATTACTCTGCATACCGCTTTCACTTCTGAACCAGAGAGGATTTCCATGAAACTTAGCATGGCCATTATGCAATCCGAGATCACCCAAACGTCATACTGATATCACGAAACTGATAATAGCGGCATGGTAGACGTACGAACTTGTGAGACGGAAACGATATTTAAATTATGGTCCTGAAGTGACGCCTGGTATTTTTGGTAGAATGTAAAATAGAGAGTACGGCAGCAGTGAAAAGTTTTCTTTCCTTTCGATTGGATGGCAACATCTTACTTGTCAAAGCAAGGGAACAAAGCATATACAAAAATTTTGGCGACGAGATAGGTCACAAAGAAAGCTACAAATGAGATATGAAATATATTGAACAAATTAAATGTAGGCAAAATGTGTATATATTGTGAAGTGTATACCCACTGCTAGGCAACGACTCGCTACACACATTCCCGCGAAGCGTACGCGTGCAACAGAAGGATGTCCACTGCTAGGTAACGGACCAGTATATAGGTCTCCTTACCAAGAGAGGCTGGATTTTCTGCGTGGTCCATGCCGAGGTGTTATAAAAGGACAAAATCGGAAGACGCGACCGAGTACAGAACAGAAGTCGAGAGTGAAGAGTCGAGTTTCGAGACGCCAGCCTGCCAGGATGTGAGTTTGGAAGCAGAGGAATTGAATTGAGTCGAGTCTTCGGAACTGGCAGCTACAGAATAATGACAAGACAGGAATTGAGTTGTGAAAAGAAGACCTCGTGTGATTTGAACTTACAGTGAGATTACTGTGAAATCCGTTGCCAGGATACGGCTAGGGAGGACTGATAATCGTAGTGTGTGTGTGTGTGTGTGTGTGTGTGTAACGGTGAACTGTAAAGTGTATGGAAATAGCGGCAGCGCTGTATTTGCCTGTAGTCCCGAGATGTGTGAATGTACAAGGTGCAATAAATCCAATCATCCAATCCAAACCCCCCCTCTTATAAGTCACCCCTACACCTGACAATACATTAACAACTTGTACACACAAACAAAATAACAATAACGATATTCGTTGCTCTACAGAAATAAGTAGCTATAAAACAGGGAAGCAGCCTTTACGAGTTTCACTTGAACTCCTTTGTTTTAATAACGCGTTTCCAAAACTTCTGTCGTTTTGGTGACACGGACAGTTTGTGACATTTCGCTGTTTGGTGAAAATGGGACACTGGTAACCCAGACGTCAAAAGGAATATGGATACTTACAGACGTTATCTCAAGCAAGGTGCAATGCATTCATGCCATACGCACCACGCACATCGATAGCTCTCCAGAACTGAATCAAACACCTCTTCTTCTTCTTCTTCCTCCTCCTCCTCCTCCTCCTCCTNGCAATGCTCTAGGTCACGGCATTATAACCCAGAAGACTAACTCCATGGAGCTCCGCTGGAATTACGCTTCCCACAGCGGCGACTATCAAGAATGCAATGCTCTAGGTCACGGCATTATAACCCAGAAGACTAACTCCATGGAGCTCCGCTGGAATTGCGGTTCCCACAGCGGCGACTATCAAGAATGCAATGCTCTAGGTCACGGCATTATAACCCAGAAGACTAACTCCATGGAGCTCCGCTGGAATTACGCTTCCCACAGCGGCGACTATCAAGAATGCAATGCTCTAGGTCACGGCATTATAACCCAGAAGACTAACTCCATGGAGCTCAGCCTTTCTTGAGAAGCTGCCAGTTGTGCAGCTTATGGAACCCGAAGGATCATTACCGTATTCACAAGAGCACTCCACTGGTTCCTATCCTGAGCCAGATAAATCCAGTCCATACCACCCCATCCTACCTCTCTAAGATCCATCTTAATATTATCCTCCCACCTAAGTCTAGGTCTTCCTATTGGCTTTTTTTCTTTCTGGCTTTCCCACCAAAACCGTTCTGTTTATGGAATACAAAAATATTAATAGTCTCTATCATCAGGGTCATCACTAGGGAATGGCATACTGGAAAGTGTAACACAGTTCACACTCTGTGGGGCTCTGCATTTCAGCATAAGGAAAAGAAAATTTAGCCTCAGGTTAATAAACACGTTATCAAGTCATAATTAGGCCATGGAAGCTGGGAATGGCAGCATTTCAGGCTTCCCCTTTTCTGTCTACTACATTCTTCACAGGAACAGGACAGGTCACCCGGTATAGCAATAGGCTGTGGGCTGGAAAAAGCACTATTCGCCCTCATTCGTGCTACATGCCCTACCCATCTCATTCTTCTTCACTTGATCATTCTATTTATACTTAACGTATTTCTGAATTACTCTGCATACCGCTTTCACTTCTGAACCAGAGAGGATTTCCATGAAACTTAGCATGGCCATTATGCAATCCGAGATCACCCAAACGTCATACTGATATCACGAAACTGATAATAGCGGCATGGTAGACGTACGAACTTGTGAGACGGAAACGATATTTAAATTATGGTCCTGAAGTGACGCCTGGTATTTTTGGTAGAATGTAAAATAGAGAGTACGGCAGCAGTGAAAAGTTTTCTTTCCTTTCGATTGGATGGCAACATCTTACTTGTCAAAGCAAGGGAACAAAGCATATACAAAAATTTTGGCGACGAGATAGGTCACAAAGAAAGCTACAAATGAGATATGAAATATATTGAACAAATTAAATGTAGGCAAAATGTGTATATATTGTGAAGTGTATACCCACTGCTAGGCAACGACTCGCTACACACATTCCCGCGAAGCGTACGCGTGCAACAGAAGGATGTCCACTGCTAGGTAACGGACCAGTATATAGGTCTCCTTACCAAGAGAGGCTGGATTTTCTGCGTGGTCCATGCCGAGGTGTTATAAAAGGACAAAATCGGAAGACGCGACCGAGTACAGAACAGAAGTCGAGAGTGAAGAGTCGAGTTTCGAGACGCCAGCCTGCCAGGATGTGAGTTTGGAAGCAGAGGAATTGAATTGAGTCGAGTCTTCGGAACTGGCAGCTACAGAATAATGACAAGACAGGAATTGAGTTGTGAAAAGAAGACCTCGTGTGATTTGAACTTACAGTGAGATTACTGTGAAATCCGTTGCCAGGATACGGCTAGGGAGGACTGATAATCGTAGTGTGTGTGTGTGTGTGTGTGTAACGGTGAACTGTAAAGTGTATGGAAATAGCGGCAGCGCTGTATTTGCCTGTAGTCCCGAGATGTGTGAATGTACAAGGTGCAATAAATCCAATCATCCAATCCAAACCCCCCCTCTTATAAGTCACCCCTACACCTGACAATACATTAACAACTTGTACACACAAACAAAATAACAATAACGATATTCGTTGCTCTACAGAAATAAGTAGCTATAAAACAGGGAAGCAGCCTTTACGAGTTTCACTTGAACTCCTTTGTTTTAATAACGCGTTTCCAAAACTTCTGTCGTTTTGGTGACACGGACAGTTTGTGACATTTCGCTGTTTGGTGAAAATGGGACACTGGTAACCCAGACGTCAAAAGGAATATGGATACTTACAGACGTTATCTCAAGCAAGGTGCAATGCATTCATGCCATACGCACCACGCACATCGATAGCTCTCCAGAACTGAATCAAACACCTCTTCTTCTTCTTCTTCCTCCTCCTCCTCCTCCTCCTCCTTCTGTAGCACTGTTTCCGTTTTATACAGGTCGATAATCCCCCTTTTCTTCCCACAATTTTTCCTTTTCTATTTCTTGCTATATGTTTCCTGTCATCTTGACGTCTTCCAGGAACTGGCCAAACCACTTGTTCTCGGTCGTCAGACGTCTCCTTTAAATGTTCATTATAATGATGCATTTCTCAGAATTCTTGTTCCCTCCATTGTTTTTACGAGGTCGAACAATTTTAATCGTTTCTCTTCTAACTCTGCTAACAAATCCTGAATTCCAAATTCTGCACTGAATTTGGAATTCTAAATATATCCATTTCCTCTAAACGCTTCTCAAAATCCCACACCCATTACTTGGAATACGTCTTTTCTCTCTCTCTCTCCACCCTTGTAACATTCCATGTCTTGGTGTTACATGCTGGTAACTAGGTATTATTGCGTGTACGCAGGTCAACGTGGGGTACTGAAATAAGAGCTCTTACTTCCTATATATCAGTGGCAACACGGTGGCGCCTTAGTGGCAGACAGCTGAACTATTTACTCAGACTATCACTTATTTCAATGTGCCTACTACTGTTGATTTGTGATTTTTATAAGTTTCCTGTTTTTCTTGGGCAGTTGGTTTAAAATTATAGGTTCCTGTGTATTTTGAAATTCTTCACAGTGTCTTAAACCTACAAACACGGTGTGTCCAGGATCCGTTAGGACTAATTTTGCCATGCAATGCCACCTGTTGGCGAGTTGTGGCGTTAAGATGCTTGAAGTTTCAGCTGTGGCTGTCTATAATTTCAAAGCGCAAGCATCGCTGCATCATGTGTTCTGACCTTGAATGTAAGAGTACTGTTCTGACGCTCGTCGGAAAATGGCGGCTGAACAGAGAGCCAACATCAAATTTTGTTTGAAGTTAGGCAAAACAGCCGGAGAAGCGTACGAAATGATGAAAAGTGTGTACGGTAGTGATTGTTTGAGTCGCTCGAACATTTTTCGATGGTATGCTGTATTTCGTGACGGCAGGGAGGACACTGAAGACGCTCACGTGCCTCAAAGCCAAGAACAAGTCGCACTGAAGAAAATGTTTAAAAAGTGACCGAAATCCTTGCATCAGACAGATGTGGTTCTGCAAGACTCATCGAGGAGTTTTTGGGAATACCAAACAGTACTGTGCATCAAATTTTGACCGAGGATTTGGGCAAACGGAAGGTATGTGCGCAGTTTCTACCGCACGCGCTCTCAGGCGATGAAAAGCAAGCCAGAGTGGAACACTGAAAAGATATGTTTCGCTCGGCCCAAAGTGACACAAAATTTGCAAAATCGATTGTTACTTGTGACGAGACATGGTGTTTTCAATATGACCCTCTCACAAAGAGGCAGAGTGCAGCGTGGTTGAGCCCAAAGAAGCCGACGCCAAAGAATGTGCGCATGCAAAAGAGTCGAGTAAAGACACTGCTAACCGTTTTCTTCGATTCCAAAGGAATCATTCACAAGGAATTTCTGCCAGGTCAAAGAGTGAATTCTGATTATTATCTCGGAGTCCTCAATCGTTTGTAGGCGAGAATTCTTCGAATTCGATTTGAATACCGAGAGCAAGGTTCCTGGTCGGTCCTCCACGACAATGCCCCGTCCCACAAATCGAGATCGTGCGCGATTTTTTTGTCAGGAAATGGATCACAGTCCTTGATCATCCTCCGTATTCGCCAGATTTGGCTCCAGCAGATTTCTGGTTGTTCCCAAAAGCGAAATTTTGAAAATAATTCACGTCTTGTATTTTTAATGAACACAGTCCTAAGAGAACCCGGACACTACATTTAATTATATACAAGTCTGGAGTCCCAAGTCCTCTGTTTATGTCCTATACTAGTAAAATGTGATTCAGTTTTAGACGAAACGCAATAATATTAAAAATGTCTGCATACTCAGGAAATAAAAAAAAAGTTTCACTGCACCCCATGTTCCCCTGTGTGCACATTAACTGAATTCCTATATGGTAAAAGGTAAAGTTGTCCCTGTGCTTAACGAATTAAGCACTATGCCATGAAGGCGTATGGGGGAGTGGATGTATAGTCCCACGATTTTACCTCGGCACAAGTTGGACGTGAGTGGTCAGCTTCACGCCTCGGCCGCTTTAGCCCCAGTACCCATTGTATAGGAGGCTGGGTGGGCCCCAGAGCCGGCCTGAACGACATGGAGAAGTGAAAATTATTGCCCCTCACCGGGACTCGAACTCCGATCCCTTGGTTATTCGGCCCGTAGGCAGTTGATATACCGACTGCGCTATCCCGGCTCTAAAGTTAGGAAATTAAGTGCGGTTAAAAGGACTAGGTAAATTGAAAAAATCCAATGTGCTCATCGGGAATCGAATCCACGACCTTCCGGCTTGTACCACAGTGCCCCCCCCCTTCTTGGAAGACAGTAACCTTCGTAAATACAGCCGTCAGAAACTGAAATCAAACACAGTATGCCTAGGCCTCCGGGGAGACGCTACTTTACCGTCTATAATTATGTAACCCTTGAGCTGAAGGTAGCAGACTTCTTCAGTGGTCCCCGCCATGAGAATCCGAACTCTCGCACACCACAACGGAGACTGGGATACTGCGGCGCTCCTCTCCCGCTTCTGAATCTAACGCTCTTACGGTGTTTCATCACTCCTGGATGCGAACATAGTAACTTCAATCCATGTTCTCTCAGGGTCAAGCGACCTAGTACAGTAAGGTAAGTACGTAAAGTTGTCCCAGGACTTACCTACTTAAGCACTACATCAAGACGTATGAGGGTGTGAACGTAGACCCAAGTTTTCTTTACTTCAGCAATGGTTGGAGGTGAGTGGTCGGCTTCACGCCCTGGTGGCTTAACCCTAAGATAATGAACCCTCGGTACCCATTGGAATCCAGAGCCTGTCTGGATATGGAAAAGTAAAAATTCTTGACCCTACCGTGATTCGAACTCCAACCCCTCGGTCGTGCAGCCAGTCGCTATACCGACTGAGCTAACACGGCTCTACATAGTACAGTACCCACATGAAAGTAGCAAAACTGTTTTCATTAGTCTTTATTCTTGATTTAGAGTCCGGATAGCGCAGTATGTAGAGCGACTGACTGGACGACCGATGGGCCGGAGTTCGAGTCCCCGTAAGGTCATGTTTGCAGCGACAGTGAACTGACGAATTATACTACTACGTGACACCAAGCGTTAATTCCCAGCGAACTATACGTACAGTCACATGCTTTCTTTGAGTGTGGACAACTACTACGCAGATATGGATTTAATTCTCGGTAAAGCCGACGGTGATGTTGCAACAGCTGTACTACTGTATGCTCAACCCACGCAAGTTTCATGTCACTGGTCGCGGCCACCAGGGACACAGGTAATGTTCGCCCTTGTACGGTGGACCGTGCAAGACGGAGAACTGCACAAACAGCTGATATTGAAGAACGCATACTGAGAGGCGTAGAGGTGAATCCCCCGTACCAGCGTTCGCAGAGTACGGCGCGTTCATAAGCAGTTGCTATACCATAGCATTTGCAGCCGGCGCAGCTCGGAGTCCGCTTGATTTTCGCCCGCGCCAAAATACGCATTGCCAGCGGTTCCTACGTCAACGTGATGGCTTACTTGGCAGCTGCATACTCTTCACTGACAGGCGGACTTCAAAGAGAGGCATACTAACCTTCCGTAACATGCACGTTTGGAGTGACGTAAATCTACCAGGGGCAATTCAGTCCAAACTGGAGCATTCTGTGAGATTTGCGGGATCCCAATTATAAAGACAATCGGAAGAAGTTGAAGCTATGGGAGGAATTAGCCACGAAGTTTGAATGTTCGGTAAAGGAAGCGAAAGAAAAGGTTAAAAATCTCAGAACGACCTGTTCCTGCACCACACTCTTCTCTGACGTTTTCTTCTCCTGCTCAAAATGAGATAAGCCGCAGCAGCAACTGTCTGCAGTGACATTTCTACACAAGCTGACGTAAAAAATCGAAGCGACCGGCCGCTCTGGGTGTAAATGGGGTCGCTCGCATGCGGCAACGGTTGCTCCTGGCCGCATGCCGCTTGATGAATTAGACGGCAAACAATAGTGGCCCGAGGAGGGCAACTAGGTTGCTTTAAGTTGCCCCAGTGTAAACCCGCCTGTACACCCTTCATTACCCTCTGTGGGTGTGATGTACGCGTCAGCAGTGCTTACTGCGGAGTGTTCAGAACGGCTTTACCTCGGTCCGCAACATGCCCGACATCTTTCAGCGCGTCTGTCAAGCCCGGTGTGGCAGCGCAAGGTCAACAATTGGAGCGTGTACTGTACTGTTACCGTGCAGGATCTAAAGTCCTCACAGCAGTATTTATGAAGAACTGTATATCCGGGGATATAACGCCGTGCAGTCTACTTGCTATCTGCTTCCCTCTGGTTTCTTGCTCGCCTTATTCTAGGACCATGAAGATGGGGGCGACTTGTTCCTCCTTCAGAACTGTTCCATCTGTCACTGGAATGGTGTAAGGACTCTTTTTGTCTTGTATAACTCCACTTTAGTCAACTGTTGCGTTATTTCTTGCACTGAACTCATTTGTTATTGATGGCGTTTGTCTTAACAGGGGCGTAACCCAAGGTCTAATGTTCCACTGCACAAGTTACTTTTGTAACCGAAGATCCACTGTCGGGAACGCTTTCGAATGCCTCCAGTTCGTTACCGAAACATTTCCTGCCCCATGTCGGTATATAGACGGACTAGGGCCTGGATGGGGAACATTCGATCGCAGCGGAGACAAGACATTCTTCCTTTTTCTGCAACGTCCTGGCCAGATCTGGGAACCACTCAATCTCCCAGCCTTTGAGTACTGGGCTCTTTCCCCGGAAGCAGAGATTTCGAAACGTATTTCTGACAACTCACTTCCAGCCAGCTCCAAGGTTAAGAATGTTTGGAGCTACATCTCCACTCTCCCACACGTCTTCAGGGCGCGGTGCCTAACTAAGGCACATGGAAGCGGCCTCCGTAGTCTAGAGGTAACGTTCCCACCTCAAGACTCGTAGTACGCGGGTTCAAATACCCGGCGGAGGTCGTCGAATTTTTAAGGGCGGAAAAATTCAGGGAACAAGTACTCCGGGAGGGACTTTAAGCCGTGGGTCCCGTGTCGTAGCTTTACGGCACGTAAAAGAACCCCATACCTCCAAAGGAGGTCACTGAGCAAAATTGCGGACGTTTCCCGCCCAACAGTAGTCACTAATACCTCCGGTAGATGGGGGAAGCATTATAGATACTTCTCAGCCAGTAGAGCCGGTCTCGCTGGCTGGGCGGGACTGATGGTAAAGCACCAATGCCGGTAGGATATAGAGGCTGGTAGAAATCATAGAGGGAAGCACAATGGACCACTACAGGTCTAAGTGCATGGGGAAACCCACCCTCTCTAATAACTAACTAAGGCACATGGACAAATTTAACTTTCTCACTACCATATTTTCTCCTCAAACAACTACAGGTGTATTTTCGCTTTCGGTGCTGTTAACCCTTTACAAACACCACGGTTAAAATATGTACCAAGTAACTACATGGGGCTGAGTCCCTCTTGTCAAGCTAATACTTGCTCCGCCCCTCGAAAAATTCCAAACATTTTACGGAAGCTGAATTTTAATTACCGTGTTCACGAGAGGATGTCACTGATTTCTGTCACAAGCGAGATGAATCTGAACTATACCGTCCAATCTTATTTTTCAGCTCCATTTTAATATTATTCTCCCAACCATGCCCACTTCTTCATAGTGGTCTTTCTCCTTCAAACTTCCCCACAAAACCTTTTTGTGCACGTGTCTTCCCTCCCGTGCAAGCTACATGCCCTGCCAACCTCATCTTTCATTTCAACGTTCTCATAATATCTGTCGATGAGTACAAATTATGAAGCTCCTCATTACGCACTCTTCTCCGCCCACCTGTTACTTCTCTCATCACTTTTCTGAAACACTCTTCGTCTACGTTCTTCCCTTAACGTGACAGAACAAGTTTCACACAAATATTGAAGTACCCGCAAGATTGTAGCTCTGTGTTTTTTTTTATTTCGGAGGAATTTCTACAGCGATTGGCTACGGGATGCATTGCCCGGATCAAATTACCGGCAGTGCAAAACTTTTCTCTTCTCCACAGCGTCCACACAGGCGTTAGGGCTCACCCAGTCTCCTATTCAGTGGGTAGCGGTAGCTCTTTCCCCGGGAGTAAAACGGCCGAGGCGTGAAGCTGACCACTCATTTCCATCTAGTGCTGAGGTCAAGAAAGCTGAAGCTATACCTCCATTCCCCCATGTCTTCATGACATAGTGCTTAATTAATTAGCATATGGACAAAATTGTCTTTTATATCTTCATTTCTATGTCTTTTACTGCATAAGAGAAAATAAACAAAAAACTTAGATGGTAGAAAGCGGTCCGCGAAATCCATACTTTGTCGTCAACATTAGACAGACTTCCGTTCTGACTGACAGGTCGTAAGTCGGCCATATATTTATTTACATTTTTTTAACCTTTCTAATCTTTTTATCATCTTTATAATGTATTTTTAAAAACTTTTACATATTAATCATATTTTATTTTTCATTTTTCTGTGGTCGTAAGTCGACGACCAAGTGTATATACATACATCATATTCCTTCCACTTTAAAAAAACGTGCTCAGACCACGCAGTGTAGAGACCTACACACGTTTCGTATGATTTTCAAAACACAACGATTACTACCCTGGGCAGCACTGACTGACTGATCTTCGTAATGTAGGTCAGTGTGTGCTCCAGAACATACGAACTGAATTTGTAAATACACTTCACACTCGGTAAACTGCTGAGCATGTCACAACAAACCCCGTATTACAAATCTCATCCCAAAGTGAACATGGTATTGTATCTTAAAAGACGATGACCTTGTACATATTTCATTTAAAAATTATCCCTGCAACAGGCAGTGAAGGCCCAGAGGGTCGTGAGACGTCGAGGCTCCCACATTTTCTAGACAACTGGCTCACAGATGGCGGTGAGGTCGTCAGCTTAACGTGCCGGCCGCCCTTTGCCACCACCAAGATTCTTGGTACTCATTAGAGGCTGAGTCGACTTCAGGGCCATAGTGCGGCTGGAATGGTTAGGCCAATTGAAAAATCCAATGGCCTCTTCGGAAATCGAACCCGCGACCTTCCGGCTTGTAGCATACTGTGTCAACCAACTACGCTACCGCGTGCCCTACCCCCGAAATTCAAATAAATAACATTTTAAAATTCAGTTTTTATCTCGCAGAAAACATAATTCGTCTACATTAAAATGACCAATCGGTTAATATTTTGTGAAATTATCGCAGTTTACTCAAAGAATCGTATGAGATACTTAAGCAGATGGTGCATTTAGTTACAGGGTTAAGGCACCAATCATGTTGCCGAATACCAAGCAGGACTGAACACGTCTTCACGTCAGCTGAGCGTTGCGCAAGCCTGCCGTGCCAGCACCGGCGGGAACCTTGAAAAGTGAAAGCAACGGCAGCCGCCAACAGACGTCACGGCATACACCAGGTCTCAGGAACAGATTCTATGTACAGACAGCGTTTAACTTCACTTTTACTTACGGACGAGCCTCGTTCGCCTCCTTAATTAAGCACCACAACATGAAGGCGAATTGGCATCAGACGTGTAAAGGCCAACGCATTCTTAACATGGGCACAAGATGGATTCGAGCTGTCAGCTTCACGCCCCGGTTGCTTTACCCCAGTGAAAAAAGATCCCGATACTCACTGGGTCGGCACCTGAACTGCGAAAAAATGAAAATCTCTTGCTCCCGTCTAGAATGGAACCCCAGCCGTTCGGTAGTCGAGTCCGTAGCCAGGTCTTTAAGCCGATCTGGGAATCTGCACAATTCTACTGTCTCACAAACTGCGCTTCGAGGAACAGTTCAAGAGATTTCGTCAGAAAATGCCGGTAATGGATCTTCTATTCATTATTACATGAAGACAAAGAGTCGCAGTGTTCGTACACTAAACTCTCACTAATCTCGAGTAAGTGGGGGGAGAAGTCATCCAGATTTAGCCATAATTGGGATTAGTGAAGCAAAAGGTAGCCATAAAAGACAAAAAAAAACTAGAACACAAATAAATGGAAGATTTACTGATATCAGTAGTGCTGATTAAAACATAAAAAATATCATATGCGGCCCCCATAGCCACAAAATGCGGCCCCTCAACTTTTAGAGCTAATTGATATTAAAATCAATATTAAAATTTAGTAGAAATATTTTTTGTGACGACAATTTCCCAACAGACCAGAAGACAAGAAGTCTCACGCAGACATAAATTAGCAGGCTGCAGGAAATTCAATGTTTTACTATTTCTAACATAATTTCTTGTGTAATCTCTCTTTTTACATATTGAAAAGCTGTTTGATACTTGTCAAAAATGGCATTTTCTTGCTTTTTAAAACTGTAAGATATGTGACTTTAGGTAATTATTTTGAAATTATTCCTAAATAATAAACAGAATTAAATTTCCTTGTATCAAAATCTGATGTATGTTTCTATTTTGAAGTACGGCCCTGGACTATTATTTATAGGGCTGAGGTGGCCCTCTGTACAAGTTGAGTTTGACATGCCTGTTGTAGAGCCTTTATTTAAAAACTATAAAACGAAAATACATTTATTCACCTGTAGAACGAAACAATGTGGGTCTGAAAAAATGTGTCAAGTTCTGTCTGGACAGATAAGTGACTCATTTGCCATCCAAAATGTTATGTGCCTTTTGAAGGATGTGCTCAGTTGTGAACAGCATTTCTTTTTTTTTTTTTTTGTATTTCGATCCGGAATAACTGTAACCGGATTAGCGAGGGTTTACTGCATATCTGAATGTTTCAGAGCTATGTTTCTCAGCCGGTGGGGCCCATCCCTCTGATGGGACTAGGCGGTTGGCAGGGCTTCGAAATAAGAACTCCAATAAGGAGTAACAGAATAAAAATGTATATAACTGTAGAAATAATTTTCTTGGAAACAAAAGCTTTGCCGTCACTGTCTTTTTCAACCTTGTACTTAACGACAGTGTCAGTATCAAGACTATGCACTGTGGCGAAGAAGATAAATGAATGTGGATTAGTTGGTGGAAAGAAAACTAGCAAGGGGAACTGATGTACTCGGAGTAAATCCGCCCCAGTGCCACTCTGTACGCCACAAAGCCCACACGATCAGACCTGGGTTGACACCGGGGCGCTCTGTTGGGAAGCTGGTGACCAATCACATGAGGCTCAAGCGGAAAGTGGGCAAGAATCACTGTTTCAGGGCAGAACACACGACTCTATTAACAATTTGCACAAAGTGCGTAAAACGAACGTGATAACGTGTAAATTAAGACGAAAAACAACCGGGATGTCTACTTTAAAACTATGCCTACTTGTAATTATGGAAATGACACGTCATTACGCAAACATAAACACTGACCTGGACAGTTCTTATGTCGGCTTTCTGCGGGTTAACAATGAAAGTTTAAAATAAATATGAAATTATTCTCGTCGCATTTGTCCATTAGCATGTAATAAGCCGAGAGCCGCTAACGGGACTTTAATGAAATAACCATCCGAGGTGTTACTGAAGTATGCCTACAGGCATTCCATCATTTGAATCGGACAATATCGGACATTGCATAAGTAACAAGCGCGTTTCTGCCCCAGTTTGAAAGTATTACGCTCGTAACTCGCTAAATGTCGCAGCAAACGTTTCCAAAATAAGATGCAGGGAAGAATAAAGTGAACGTTTTATATCCTGTGACATGTACACCCATTACTCGGCAACGACTCTGCAAGCAACGCTCGCAATACACGCACGCAAGAACAGAAGAGATACTGCAAGAAGTGTTTTCTATGTGGGTTCGCATATACCCATTGCTATGCAACGACTCAGCGAGCACGTTCAGCAAATACGCAACAACAAAGGATATCGATTGCTAGGCAACGTATGTTTTTCTCTCCTATGATCCAACCGGAGGGTATATAACGAGAAGCCAACAATAATGTTGTATATATATTCGATAACAAGTAAAATCTAAACTGTGCATACTGACAACAGACTTAAAGACTGCTGACTGTGACTCTTTACAAACAATAGACCCGTCCTCTCTTCAGCGAGAGCGCCCCACATCAACAAACCTGTAACTGTCTGATAGTATAGATGTGGTCTTAAGCCCCAGATGGGTGCTTTATTCCAAGACAGACTGGCCGACTGACTGTAGGTCGTAACATAACTTTGACTTTGACATGACTGACAGTTCAGTTCAGTTCAGTTCAGTTCAGTTCAGTTGGAAGTCAATAGTTCCAGTGGAGTGTTCAGTCGAAGAAGATGAAATGTGTCAAACGGTGAGTTGCAAGAATCGTATAACAATTGAGTCAGAGATCAGATTAGGATTGAGTGAGTCCTAGGAAGAAGGATTCGGCTGAAGAGTTCTTATGAGTGACTGCACAAGGAGTGATCAATAAATGTAATTACGGATCCAAATCCCGTTTATTAGTCACGACCACAAATTGTGACAATACCTTTTCCGTGCGTCTTGTGGTTTTCGAAATAATTACACAAGACTGGTTTCTATGCTGTCACTCAGTTATTCGAGAAAAAACGTTTAGCTGTTTAATTTTATACAGGCAAGTTCATCCTTTATTCACACACAGCAAATCTGTAATCAATACGCCTTCTTTCCAAACTGCAGAAATACTGACGTTATCTCTGTCGAAAAGTTTAACGTAAATTTTTACCCAAGAGAACAAATTCCTCTGTAGAATAGCCAATTCACACTCCTCTGTTATTTAAAGTCAATTACTTGCTCAAATGAACCGGGCTGGACGACTGAGGGCTCTGAATTCGAGTCCCGGCAGTGTAAGAATTCTCTCTTCTCTAAGTCGTTCAGTTCGGCTCTGGGGTCCACACAGCCTCCCATCTAATGGGTACTGGGGGCTCCTTCACCGGGAGTATGGCTACAGAGCCGTGAAGCTGATCACTCATCTCCAACTACTGTCGAGATCGAGGAAATGTAGGGCTATGCATCCACTCCCCCATACGCCTTCATGGCGTACTGCTTAATTCGCTTAGCACGGGAACAACTTTACCTTTAACTTGCTCACATGCTGCATAGCGTCGACATTCATGATATTTTAAAATATCTTTATCCTGTTCGAGAACCGGGATAGCGTAGTCGGCATAGCGACTAGCTACGGGCTGGTCGACGGAAGCGTTAGAATTCCGAGTCCTGGTAGGGTCAAGACTTTTCTCTTCTCCACGTCGTCCAGGCCGGCTCTGGGGTCCACCAAACCGCCTATCCAATGGATAACAGGG
This sequence comes from Cryptotermes secundus, assembly GCF_002891405.2. Taxonomy (NCBI): domain Eukaryota; kingdom Metazoa; phylum Arthropoda; class Insecta; order Blattodea; family Kalotermitidae; genus Cryptotermes; species Cryptotermes secundus. The sequence continues at coordinate 200,673 of NW_019744411.1, forward strand.
GCTCTTTCCCCGGGGGTAAAGCGGTTGGGGCGTGAAGCTGACCACCCATCTCCAACTACCGCCGAGGTCAAGGAAACGTGGATCTATTCATCCACTCCCCCATACGCCTTCATGGCGTAGTGCTTAATTAATTAAGCACAGGGACTTTACCTTTATTGTGTTCTGCAACGAGGCTACATGCAAAGTACCCCTGTGACCAAACGCTATTCCACGAAGGGTTAGTGGGCACGGAGACAAAGCCACAACATTCTATGCGATAGATATCCACGCACCAGCCACTTTAACACCGGGGAGCTCACTGCACAGGAGGTTGGACTGCTTGCTCACGGTGGTGGGGACAGGCATGCGTGCACCTAGCTGTAAATCACACCCGTGTGTCACGCCCCAGCCAGCTCCTTTGCAGACTTTCCTACGTGTCATGAGGATTCCTTGGGTCCAAGCTGGGCCAAGCGCAGAGATGTCACTATAGCACTGCCATGCGGCTTAACTCGGTATCAGTTTTATGTTCCCATCCGATTCGCTGTTAAGAGCAATCGATATGAGCGTGGATGGGAGGATGATTACATATCGGTCGGACCTGGCGGCCTTGGCCCGAGCCGAAATACTGAGAGCCTGAAGGCAGGCGTGCACAATACGCAGCGCACGTGTGAATTACAAGCAAAACTTCTGGTGCTACGAACGATCAGCTACTCAAGAAAAGGGCCACTACGCAACGTACGGTATGCGGAACCCGGAGATCCATTAGTGCGCCACTGGTCTCTGCATGATAAAGATTAGTTCAGCCCACAATCTCATTATTCTCCAACTTTAGATCTAGTTCTTTCAATATGTGCATTTAATCTCTCACATTCGTGCTACATGCCTCACACACCCCATTTCCCTTGGTTATCTCATTCTAATAGTATCTGGCGAAGAGGACGGATTATGGCGCTCCTAACTATGCACTTTCATCCACCCTAATGTTACCTCGTATGACCCTCTTACGTGAAATTGGAACATTTTCCTCAACTTCCTCAATCTAAGTTCTTGTAGTAACGTAAGAGACCAAGCTTCACTGGCAGTAGAAGTGAGAGGGAGAGGTAAAATTATACTTTATACAATTTAATCTCCACGTTTTCAGATAATAAAGTTTCCAAACTCGAAGGCAGCAAGCATTCGTCGAATTTAATCTGCTCTTAATTTGTACGTGAATACAATTTTGATATAAATATATATATATAGTGACGTGTTGCGCAATTGAGGACACCCCCTCCCTCCCCAGCGGTGACGGTGCAGCTCTGGCCACGGTGACGTAGCAGGTGAGTCAGCGCTCCGCCTCCCCCCGCACTGTGACGTGGCACAGCTTTCCGCTGTGACGTGACACGCAACGCCGCTGTTAACATGGGCAACAGGCAACAGCGAACAGAATAAAAGACGGCTGAGCAGCAAGCGAGAGTCAGTGTGTGAGCCGGAGCAACACAGTTGGAATCTAGCCAGCGGAGAGTTACGAGTTAGCCAGGGAGTCAGTCAACCAGTCAGTTGTAGCCTAGCCTTCGCAGGCCAAGTAATTGTAATACTGCAGATAGCAGTAGTTGTGAATCTGTAAAGGCTGTGATTGTAAGAGCGAGTGGAATAAATTCGCTATATCCAATAAGGCGTGAAGTTATTTGTCGCGTTATACACCCAACACGTGACAATTTGGTGTCAGAAGTGGGATTGGACTTACACACGTGATCAACAAGTTTCAGTCGCGAAACACGTTACACTGGAGTCAGAACTGTTTACGAACTTGAACACGCCTTAACCTAGGACGAACTATTGAAATGAGTGTTACACTGTCACATTATGGACACGGAAAATATTTTGGAACTTCTGAAGGAGATAAGAGCCAATCAAGAAAAGGAGGAGGTCAATAGGAGGAAAGACAAAGAAGATTTTATGGCAAAATTAGACGCCGACTCGAAAGCCAGGCGAGGAAAATATGGGCACCAGCCACATAGAGATGGTGTCCGCATTTAAACCCGAAATAGAAGAAGAGATGATAGCCTTCCAAGAACTTGAGGCACGTCTAGTAGAAGAAAAGCCGGCCTCAGTGGACACGAAACCTGCGGCGGCACAACAAGAAGAGGTCCCCACAGTGATACCGGTCGTAGAACCTGAAGAAAAAACAACGGATACTAGAAAAGGGACGATGGCCTGCCAAGAGATGAAGGCAAGTCTAGAAGAAAAAGAGCCGACCTCAGTGGACAGGAAACCTGAGGTGGCCCAACAACGAGAAGTCCCCAACGAAAATACAGTAGTGAAACCGGTCAACGGACGGAGGAAGATGTATAGGCGCAAGAAGCAAGCTGCAGGCCGACGTGGAGAGCCACAGGAACTAACCCGAGGAATTTGTGGACCCCGGATGAAGTTGGCTGGCTCCTGCAGGAAGGTGTCCCGCCGTGCAACAGTGGCATGGCGCAAGAGGAATATCTTCAGGAAATCTTGGACCCAAAGAAATTGTGGACCGCTGAAAAGAAGCGATACAAGGAAGTCCCGTCGCACAATAGTGGCACGACGCAAGAGAGACATCGTGAAGGAGAACCTTACTCAGGGAACTGGTGGAAACGGGAGGAAGCGATTGGTCGCGGCGGTGGAATTGGTTCGGGCGGTGGAGTTGGAGTTGGTTCGGGTGCTGGAATTTGTTCTAATGCTGGAGTTAATTCTGGCGCTGGAATTAGTTCGGATGATTGTAATGAGGGAAAGTATCCTTCTTTGAAAATTCCCGCAGGAATTGCTAACATTGCGATGCTGAATACAGTAACTAATATTTTGGTCTTCATTTTTTGTTTGCTTATTTTTGTACGCTTGGAAGTAAATAGATCTCTTTCCTGTTTCTTCCTCACAAGATCTTCTGACACCAGATATCTCGCGTTCGTCACTGTCTTGTCTGGCTTCACAATTCACACTCTCCCTCTGGGCACCACGGCCGACAAGAAGTTGACTAGCTGTGCAAATGTGACACTGCGCAAGAGACTCAGACTCCAGGGAGATCAGTTAGAGTCACGCACAAGCCATCATAAGGATGTGTCAAAGAAAGCAGGAGGACTCGTCGTGAAAGGAAATTTCGAGGCATGCGCAAGTGCACAAGCTGACGTGCTGCACGGAATCCAAGCAGATACGAACATCAAAAACTGGACACAGTGGAGGTGTCGACCCCCTCCAAAACGAAGGAGACTTCAAGCAGAGGAGAAACCGGTAACGTAGAAGTACCGGCCTCCCGAGGAAGAGTGAATGTGCGACGAATGAATATGATACAACTGGATCTTCTGGCAAGCTAGCAGGAAACCGCTCGAGACGAGCTGGTCTTAAGAGGGGAGCGGTTGCAACGGCCGGATAATAGTCGCTGCAAGGAGTACCCGAAACAACAGGAGACCAACCAAGCACATCCTTGGAAGAAAAGGAACGGGGGTGCACCGTTACCCTATTCGGGACGAACAGCCTTAAGGAGGGAGCAGTGTGACGTGTTGCGCAATGGAGGACACCCCCTCCCACCCCAGCGGCGACGGT
>NW_019744411.1:204323-230448 GCF_002891405.2 Cryptotermes secundus
TCCTAAATTAATTTTCTCATCATCATCATGAACTTCATTTCTATTTGTTAAGAGTTCGGAACACTTCCTGAAAAATATTAGGACTATCTTACCTTTTCTTTGATAATTCGTATTACTTTACGTTTCGTTGCTCGTAATCATATCTCAGTTATCCTGGACACCACACACCCTACATAAAAAATTAGTCATTTAGGGGTGTCCTCATCCCTGTGCTCCGCCTTCACTCCACCCGTAAGTATGCAATGAGAACCGCCGTATAGATTTCTACGAAATTTGATATCAGAAGGTTTTACTACAATTTGTCGGCATGTAACATGTGTGGTTAAAACCCGACAGCAATAACGCACGCTTCACATGCAGAACTAAGTGCGTTGCTGCGCGCATCTCGAGAGTAACACGCTAAATTCTATTCAAGTGAAAAATGTTTCGAGCAAACACTGTAAAACAAAATTAAACACACTCTATGCCTTAACGCCTTTAAAATAATTAAGCAAACGGAAGAGATCCCTACTTTAACATGTAGAAGAAATAACAGGGCGAAAGTGCTAGAATTATTAGGCTACGCGTAAGTGTTAAGACTTGTTAATTAAAAATGAGAGCTGAGTAAAATTATTATTTTCAATTGTGTATTTTCTCGCATTCTGGTATTCTAAAATCTTCCTCAAAAAAAATGTATACGTGACATCATTTTAGCCCAGTTATAAACAACTGAAAGACGAAAGAAGTTTTCAATTAAAGACGCTATATGAAATCTAATAAATTCCTTGGAAGTTCGTGCGTAGCTGAATGACTAGCGACTTCTCGAGAAGGACTCAGCTCCATGAAATGAATGAATTAGATGCTACATGGAACCGCTAATACTGAAGTTCCAAGTACCAGAAGGTGCTGACAGGCGTCGCGCAGTCTTGGGCAGTACAAACTGCAAGATCACGTGTTCAAATTTCAATCGGGGGATGTTTCCAGTTCGCGTTCCTCTGTGTTCACCTATATAAGTAGATGCATTACATGGTGTATCTCTCTTAATTTAAGAAGCCCCATCAGATGTCCAACAACACAGCACAACAAATTTACATTTAATTTCGACAATATGCACGAAATAATCTGTTCTTGACTAAATCAAGGTACGCTGGTCACAAGAATTGTAGTACAAAATGTAACACGCACATGTTTATTCCCTTTTTAATGCAAGACATGCGAACGTACATGCAATTTATTAAGTAATTTAATATGACGTTATTTAAATTATAATATTAACTTTTTCACTAAAAATATTTCCTCACATTAGGGATGAAAAACCAACAAGAACGCCAACAAAATGTTAAAAGTTGAGTGGAGGAACAGTGTTGCTTTCGCACAAAATTCAATGCACAAAACTCTGACGAGATGAAAAAATATTCTGTTCTAATCTGGAATTGGCATAAGACAATCGTTTAAAAGGTAAGTTTTGCTCGACATCACCACAGGAATCTTGCTGACTAGACTAATCTAAAGGAAATGAAAACTTCAGGACAATTAGCCAGAACGGTAGAAGAGTAACCGAGAGGGAAGTGCACCCATTGCGCTCTGCAATCGTGTAGGCCTTCAGGTGTGTGCTGACTGACGGCCAGTGCTTACGTTCACACTCTGCATACACAAAACCATGCTGACGTAGATAACAACAGTACCGATCCTCCATTGCCGTGCAAAGCTATCCCTGTAACAGGCTCTGGAGGCCCATAGGGTTGTGAGACGTCGAGGCTCCCACATTTTCTACACAATCGGCTCATAGAGGTGATGTTGTCAGCCTTGCGCACCGGCCGCCCTTTACTCCCAGGAAGATTCCTGGTACGCATTTCTGTTAAAGGGTGAGTCGAACCCAGGGCCATATTGCGGCTGGAAGGATTAATTTGAAAAATACAATAACCTTATCGGGAACCGAACCCACGACCTTCCGGCTTGTAGCATAGTGCCTCAACCAAACCACGCTACCGCAGTGTTATTTTTTTTATTGCTAGTGGGGTGGGGCTAAGTCCCTTGTACTGCGGCCACATCTGGCCTATTGTACCAGCCCCAGGTGATAGGTGAGGGTGATTGTGGAGCAACTGGTGGAATGAAGATTGGCAGGGGAAACCGAAGTACTCGGAGAAAACCTGCCCCAGCGCCACTTTGTCCACCACAAATCCCACTTGACCAGACCCGGTATGGAACCCGGGCCGCCGCGGTGGGAACCGCGGCGTTCTTTCCTATATATGCTACTGAAAAAAAAAGACTAAGCTACATTCAAATTACACCGCATAATACACGTAACCTACTTTCCTTTTCCTAAGGTAAGAAACAAAGTTGACAGGATCACCATGTAATCTGTGTCCCTTCCAACTTTTGAGCCAGTTGACCGAGAAATGACAGGCCACTGGCCACCACCCCATCCCGTGTTTTCGGGCTTCCTACAGTCAGAAATGGCAACATGGCGAGCGCGCTGTGAGGTGTGCAAGTGACACTAGCGGCATTCAATACGCGGTCCTCATATCAAGTTCAGTAATCTGCTGTATATTGGAAAAATATTAAGCTTATGATAAGCTAATTATTTTCCAGAATGTAAACTAACAACATGATGCCCATATGAAAATGTTCTCTACTTCTGACGGTGATAACTATGGGACCATTATGAACTAACTTACACATCAAGTACTAAATAGTATGTCAATAATTACACAGATGGTGACCAAGCGAATCCACGAGGTTGTATCCCAAAAACATTCTAACATACGGGCAATGCGTACGAGTCAGCAAATAGATCACATATGGATATAAAAATGTAAAACACGTGATATTCGAACCTGGGAAAAACATTTGTTTCTCTAGATATCCTCCAAAAACACTGATATACTTGCCCCATCGCTTAACCAGTGTTTCGAAACCTGCAGCACAGGAGCCTCAGCCACTTCTTCACCTCCGTTTCAACCTCTTCATCAGCGAAACGTTTGACACCAAGCTGTGAACCGCTTTAGGCGACAAACACTTCCCACCGTAAACAGAAAACATTTCTTTACGAATATCCTTTACATTGAGTCCTTTTACCCGTAGAAGCACAAAATAGATCACTGCTCTTCGGCAGTATACTCCTCAAGCACGGTCGCCATTCTGACTATTGAAACCAACCTCTGAATATGCGCATGCGCGTCTGCTACCTATACTGTCACGAAGCTGGACTGTGCTCCCACCTAGTGATACAAACAGGAAACCTATTACGTCCATTGCCGCTGTTTTACTTCCATTTATGACATATCTGAGTGTCCCGCGTATATAAATAATATGTTCTTCACGGAAATTAAATAAAGCGAGAATAAGGAGTACTGTGCATCTACCGAACTAGGATTTGAAAGTAAGTAAAAAGTAAAGGTATCCGTGTAACAGGTCTTGGAGGCCCATAGGGTTGTGAGATGTTGAGATTCCCACTTTTTCTAGACAATCGGCTCATAGATGGCGGCAAGGTTGTCAGCCCTACGCGCCGACCGCCCTTTACCCCCCAAGAATATTCCAAGAATATTCATGGTACTCATTTCCGTTAGAGGCTGAGTCGACCCCAGGGCCATATTGCGGCCGAAAGGATTAGGTCAATTGAAAAAAAAAATCCAATGACCTCATAGGGACTTGAACCCGCGACCTTCCGGCTTGTAGCACAGTGCCCCCATCGAACTAGGATTTTGCACAAGAAAAATCCGCTATATGAGTTCTGCCCCGATCTCTTTGTCCTGCACCTACCGCCGTCATAGCCAATCAGCGGTACAGATATGCTGATGCATATTGTAATTATTATTATGACGGAACAGATGCAGCACATAAGGCGGAAACAAGAATTGCACGTAAACGTTTTATGTACAAGACCTCGGGAGAAAGGCACTGATGGTTGGAAAATGTTACACTGGATATTTGAAAATAAGGTGTAATTGCGTAAATTAGATTCGACTGGCTCACGAGAGGGTATCATGATGGGCTTCTATGAACACAGAGATAAAACCTTCGGGTTCATTAAACGCAGGGAATTTGCCTGTTCAATAAGTATCGAGAGGTCAAGGAAGACCCTTTGCAATGACGTTATTTCCGTCGCCCTGCAGACAATGACCATTCAGGAACACACTCACGTATCACTTAAAGCCATCACGCCGTGGAGGGAAACACTGCGGTTGCTAAACCCGCCTCGGTGTACAGCAAACGAAGTTCCTCTCCATTTAGGTATACACTGAGGCGTCGCGGCCTTACTCTGTGAAACACGACGTTTTGGAACAATTTTTAGATTCCTTTCCTACTTCACAGTAAGGCACCCCGATAGCTCAGTCGGTATAGCGACGCGCTAAGGGCTTGAGGGTCCAGGTTCGACTCCCGGTAGTGTAAGATTTTTCTCTTCGAGACCGACCCACCCAGCCTCATATCCAATGTGTACCACGGGCTCTTTCCCGGGGGGTAAAGCGGCAGGAGCGTGAAACTGACACTAATCTCCATCTAGTGCCGAGGTCACGAAAGGTGGATCTATCCTCCACTCCACCATATTCGTGTACGGCTTCATGGCGTAGCGCTTAACTAATTAAGAACAGAGACAAATATACTTTACTTATTTCACAGAAAAAACACTACAGTTCTTACGATTACTGTCCTCTGCAGTTCGGTAGACAGTTATCAACGTTTCGAAGAAATTTAATGTCTCCATCTTCAGAACAGAAACGTACCATGTGAACGTAATAGGGAGGTCCGTCAAGGAGAAGTCACATTTTTCCAAGGAATAGGTGCTCTGTTCGAGGGAATGTTTCTTCTAGAAGGACGGGGTTCGATCGCATACGGCGAATGCAATTTTGACAGTGTTATCTTTAACTGCTTCCCCGTAAGTTCTGGCTACAGATGGTCTTGGCCATCACTTCATCCTGGTCTCAAACCCTGCGATTATTTTCATGAAGTTAACTGAAAGACGATATGTACAGAAACAAACTCCACACAGATGATGCACTTAAAGAAGAAATTTAATCTCTTGTCATCAAAATCACTGCACACTAGTTGCCAATTTACAAGTCGACTACAAATGGTCTCAGATGCCGGTGGTTAACATACTGAACACGCTCACCGCTGACAGACTAAATCGTTCTTGTATACTAAGTAAACAGGCAAAGCTCTCCCTGTGACACGCCGTGGAGGCTCATAGGGTTGTGAGACGTCCAAACTCCCACACTCTAAACAATCGGCTCACACATGGCTGTAAGGTTGTCAGTCTCGCGAGTCGTCCTTCCTTTACCCGCAGGAAGGCTCCTGGTACTCATTTCTGTTAGAGGCTGAGTCGACCCCAGGGCCACAGTGCGGCCGGAAAGATTAGGTCAATTGAAAAATCCAATAACCTCATCGGGGATCTAAACAGTGACCTTCCGGTTTGTAGCATAGTGCCTCAACCAGCTATGCTACCTCGTGCCAAATCAGCAGATGGAAATATTTAAAAATTCAATTCCTAACGCAGATAGAACATATACATTACAGTGTTTGCACGAGCCCGCCACTAAACATATCCTGAGCCAGTTCAATCCGGTACATATTCTGGTACTGTTTCTTTAAGATCTACCTCAATATTTTCTATTTATGCGTAGATACCCCAGGTAATATCCATCCTTCACGTTTTCCGGCTAAAATTATATTCACATTTCGCGTTTCTCCTGATACGCACGAAAGACATTCATCCTACGAATAATTCATCTGACCACATAATAATATCTGGTCTACAGTTCAATTTAAGAAGTTTTCCACGCGACTTCCTCATACATTCAAGTATTCTCCTCACCACCCTACAAAGACACACTCAATCTATTAACATTTCGGTCTTCTGGCATGTGACACAATGTTAGTCCAGTATAGGGGTACCAACACTGCCTCCATCTTCGAGGTGGAAGTACCTCCATACTAGATTATAAGGTGAGACATTTCATAAAAACGTAATGTTACTATACATCGCCATGAGGACCTCAACTTTCACATTCTAAACCTATTCCTTTCACCTAAGGTGACTACATTTGATAACCATACAAAACAAGGTATACAATTAATAGTTCTGTATTTTTGTAATTTTTATTTATTTAGATAAGAGCCTGGATGATAAAACAATAGGAAATAAGTGACAACAAGCATCTCACGAATTTCAGTCTTTTAACAGAGACATTTACCCGCGTGGAGGTGGGTTACAATACCTCCACCGCAGCCCTACGAGCCGTAGAAGGTGACGAAAAGGGAACCCAGTGTTTGGGGGTATAAATGGGCCACTCTACCAATTCGGGACATAATGGTCCTTCAGGTTGGGGGTTGGATGCAAGGCTGACGACCATGCTCTGTAAAAAAAATATTGTTGCGAAATCCAAAGAAGTGAAAACCGGATAATCTAATCCCCAGGAACAGACAAATCTTGCAGACTCTTAAAAGGAAGGTCATGGCTCAAAAAGGGATGGTTTGCCAGTGATGATGAATATATATACATTGGTAAAATGCATCATGCTGTAACTTTACCTCAGTTGGTAACTGGTAGATAGCCGAATGATGCAACCAAATTAACTGGCTTGCTTACCTGAAACAAAAGAAACACTGATATAGTTATTTATTTCTAAATTAATTCAACGCTGCTATCCCAAGTGCAAAATCCATTCATTACAGCGATGGCCGAACTACGAAAAATGAACTTGACTGAAGCAGCATCGCCCGTCTGACGAAAAACATTAAGTTATAATAGCATGGCCGAGATTCGAACCCAAGATGTCTCGAGCATGAAAGGCATTCATTCCAAATGTTGATAAAGCACTAGCAGATATTTCTACACGTTTTCTCTTGGCAGAGGTGTGTTCAGAGTGCACACGCAGCAGGGCAGCGGCTCTACTTAACAAGGGAAGATGAAGTTACGGGCTCAACTCATAAAGATGAGCAACATCAACGTCACTCATCCAGTAATTACTAGACACAACAGAGAATTAAAAAGCCCTCATAATGACCGTTTTCCTACTGTACAGAATTCCAGTACCACGAATCTTGTTTTGTTAATGTTACATAACCTTACAACACAGGTTGCCTGAGGAAGAACAACCCCATTTCAAAGCTTTTATTGTTAAAATCAATACAGCCACAAGAGTGCGGTTTTCAACATAAGAAAAAGAAATTCTGAAAGTTTGTGCCATATAAATAATGAAGTTAACCGGATAGAAACTCTCAATGTTACATATTTCTTGCAATCCCTTACATAAATTTAAAACTCCAACTTTTATCTCTACGTATAATTTAATAATGATTGTATTTATGAAGAAAGCAGTCTTCTGGGATTTGGCACCGTGTATATGTGGTGTTAACCGACGTTTCGGAGGAACGTATCGCCTCCATCTTCAGGGCAGAAGAAAAAATATAAGAATTCTGCAAGCGGAGAGANAGAATCGCTGTGAGAACTGAGCCAAGGGAAATAAAGACGAGGCCGATCACAGACGTCACAAGCGCAGCCCTCTGAAAGAGTAAATGGCGGTACGCGTGTAGGCTATTCGGGACAAATTACCTTACGGAGGGAGCAATGTGGCGTGTAGACCTTTACCAGGCGACGACCACGAGATAGGCAGTTATGCAACAGCCGCTAAATAAATGCTCTGTAAACAACGGCCGCTGCTGCCTTTCAGCTCAGAATCTTTTGTCTTCTCCTCTGCTGTCTAAAAACTATAACTCTGCCTGCTGCTTGGTATGGGTGTGAAACTCTGTATCTGACATTAAGGGAGGAACATAGGCTGTGGGTGTTTTGAGAACAGGGTGCTAAGGAGAATATTTGGGCCGAAGAGGGACGAAATGACATGAGGTTGGAGGAAACTACATAATAAGGAGCTTCATAACTTGTACTATTCTCCAAGTATAATTAGAATGATGAATTCAAGGATGATCAGATGGTCAGAAGTGTAGACTGAATGGGGAGAAGAGGAATACATATAGGTTATTGGTGGGAAAGTCAGAAGGAAAGAGACCACTAGAAAGACAAAGATGTAGGTGGGTGGACAATATTAAAATGGATCTTAGAGAGATCGGTTGGGGTGGTATGGACTGGATCGATCTGGTTCAGGATAGGGACCAATGGATGGCTCTTGGGAACACGGTAATGAACCTTCGGGTTCTATAAAATTCTGGAGAGTTCTGAGTAGCTGAGCGACCTGCAGTTTCTCAACAAAGACTAAGCTTCAGTTGAATAGTTCTAGTGTTGTATACCATTTAATGACTATATTAGTGAGACTGAGTCCACTGCGGCCACTAATGGCCTACTGTGCCAGCCCCACATGATACATGACAGTGATTGTGGAGCAATTCCTGGAATGAAGATTGGCAGGGGTAACAGAAGTACTCGGAGAAAACCTGCCTCACCGGCGCTTTTTCCACCACAAATCCCACATGACCAGAGCCGGGCTCGTACTCGGGCAGCCGCGGTGGGAAGCCAGCGACTAACCGTCTGAACTATGGCACGGCCATCATGACTACATTAAGTGACGCTCCCAAGTCACAAGTTCGTGAGTCATGTCCCTCAATGGTTTAATGTCCACACGAAGTATCGTGAATATCACCAAACTGGTTAAATGTTAAGGGGGCACACACGCTTGTAAGGATTATCTTCTCTTTCGTGAAACAAGACTGTACAGGCAGAGTAGAAACTTAAAAGAAGAGTTCGGCCGAATGAACTATAAATGAATGGACTGAGACTACAAACGAACACCTTCCTTATTATAAAAAACGTTAAATTCCCGTGCAAGTATTCTTTGTTGGGCGAAAAATGAAGATACAGGGTGTTTCATGATTTTAGGGTATAACTGCAGGAGGTGATTTCCTAGGTCTTTGTGATCAAAAAAGTTCATATAAACATGTGTCCGATTTTGGACGGTTACGGAGTTATGACCGTTTTAAACTCAGAATAGAAGGTAACGATTACTGACAATAAACGGAACAAAATAATAAACCAGCACAATACATGATACATTTAAAGTATGAATGTAAAGTTAACTTCGTGAAATTACCTTTAATTTGAATTTATTGGTGCTTAAAGCTGATTTTCGAAAATGCCACCGCCGGCCGCAACACAGGCTGCCGCTCGGTTGTGAACCGCGCGGGTAGCACGTAGCAGCTTCAGCTGGCTGTTTCTTATGTGGTCAGCGGCGTCCAGAATGCGACCGAGCAAAGCATCTCGCGTTGCCACCTTCACATTGTAAACCAGTTCTTTCATCCATCCCCACACACAATAATCCAGTGGGCTTAAGTCTGGAGACCTGGCTGGCAATTCTTCGCGTACTCGTACGTGGACTGCGGTGTACCATACGAACAATGCCTTCTTCATTGACGCCTTCATTAACACCACGCTCGGCTGCAATACGAACGCCGGGAAGTCTACCGGTATCTCGCAATGCCTCGTAAACACTCTCCGGTTCGGAAACCGTTGCTGATATTCAGCTACGGCAAGAACTGAGTTACCGACACAAAACCCGTACACATAAATCATATCTGCATACTCCTCAAATGTAAACGCAAATAGCATCGTGAACCTAACAGACGCACCGAGATGAGAACTGTTCTGAACACCAGTAGCCGCCACACTAGCCGTGGCCGGACATACCAACCCACCACGCCTTAGGTACCTCTCAAGTGTCGAGATAACGAGAACTCTCTGTCTGTAGCTGGCTAAAAATAGCGACCCGCCAGATGATAGACGAGGTTCACACGAGGGCGTGTACGGGAATGAAAAAACGGTCGTAACTCCGTAACCGTCCAAAATCGGACACATGTTTGTATGAACTTTTTTGATCACAAAGACCTAAGAAATCACCTCCTACAGTTATGCCCTAAAGTCGTGAAACACCCTGTATATGTACATACTCAATGAATAACTAAGAATATTAGGTCTTCACTGCTCCTGCTTTTATACACACACAAATGAAGCCTACGTAAAATACGTATATGCTCTAATATCATATTGCAATAAAGCAAGCACTATAATAAAAGCATAAAACGGATCTGACGCAAACGCAGTCTAAACCCGGTAAAATATTACCTTTGTTTTATTTCTTAACTGCGACTGATGTGCGTGCCGAAACGTACGCAGAGCAAGCCTTTTGTTTAAATCGAAAACCGCAAGACGCGTGGAAAAGGAGTACTTGAAACAAAAATGTGAGTTTCATTTCGCTCTACAACTTCTGTTCGCTACAATAAATAGGCAGTGAGATTTGAACACGGACATATGTTAGTAATAGGTAAAGTTGTCCTTGTGCTTAACTAATTAAGCATGACGCCATGAAGGCGTATGGGGGAGTGGATGTATAGATCCACATTTTCCTGACCTCGGCACTAGTTGCAGGTAAGTGGTCAGCTTCACGCTCCAGGGGCTTCGCCCCCGATACCCACTGGATAGGAGGCTGGGTAAGCCTCAGAACCGGTCTGGACGAGGCGAAGACAATTCCTGACCCTACAGGAACTCGAACTCAGACCTCTCGGTCGTCCAGCCCGTAACCTAACGCTATACCGACTGGGCTATCCCGGCTCCCCAACATATGTAGCTCTCCTTCATATGTGGTCGTTCCAATCGCCTGATCTAAATGTGAACTGAAAAGGTTCGATGACTTTTCGTAAACTTGTCCAGTTCTACATATCATGAAAATCTGTCCATCGGCCCTCGAGTCGTGGCATGTGCACAACTGGCCGGACGGACTGAGCGAACTTGCTAGTCTCTCCGCACAAATGTCAACGATCCTAAAACGAAAGTTGGCCGCAATCTCAATGAATTCACACATAACACGCATATTACTGCGGACATACACGCAGCCATTTCTTTTGGTAATGTGGACAGAACCTACAATTTCTAGCTTAAAAACAGATTCCTACTCTAAATGATCACTTCAGTTGAGCCAGTGCCGTTACATAACTCATGAAAGGTAAAAATATCCCTGTACTTAACTAACTGCAGCGCTATGAAAACGTACGGAGGCGTGCAGGCGTAACTCCACGCATTCCAAACCTCGGTACTAGATTGAGGTGAGTAGCCAGTTTTACACACTGGAACCTTTGCCCTCGAGAAGACAGCCTCCAGTACAAACTGGACAGGAAGGTGGGTGGGTTCCAAGAGTCGGTCTACGAGTGGTTACGACGAGAAAACCCAATGTCCCTCTTGGGAATCAACCCAGGTCGTTCAGCACGCAGCACAGTCACTATACTGACTTCTAGTTCATAATGCAGTATGTAGCTCTTCTAATATTACATCGACACGTTGCTTTAACGTTCGGTTGTACACCAAACGGTGGAAACATTCTCAGACTGTGCTAGTTCTAAAAATGTGAGCCATGCCTCTTTATTCTGACGTTCTGCCCGCTGGAAAGCGCATCAGGTGAAATTTGGTTACACTTGCGTTACGTCTGTGGTAACTACCCCAAACACCGCTTTAATCCGAACTTTGTTGGCGGACTAGACCAAATTTGACAGGTGTAAAGCGGTTATGATATGTCTGTCTTCACTAGTCCAGACGCCTTACTATCTATGTCTATGATCCGCTGGGTTGTGACGCCGTGTTCTACCTTGTAGGTGGACACCAACATTCCAAGGATCATGCTGCAACAATTTTCGGGGTCGAAATTAATATGGTGACGATGCGGTTAGGTTACAGAGAAAGGTGCAATGAAATGGCCACTCAAATCCACGAAAGGAGAAAAGAGACCAATCCAAATGAGGATAAAAATAATTCGCTTCAACCATGCACATGGAGGCAACACGTTCCTCTTTTAAAACGTCGGCAGCTACCTATAGAACTACATGGTGTAACAAGCCAGCAGACCATAATCTGAACAACCAACGCTGTGAGAACCTCAAATCTTATGATTTAGTTCCTGTTAGTTGACACTGCACCCCAAGTTAACAACGGTTACGTCTAAAAAATAAGAAACAGTTCTAAAATATAACCTTCATATTTGAGTCACCACACGACAATGAATCAGCTTATAGATACGGCTCTCACGTGACAGACATCTTGTAACGGCGAACATTTTCACGGCTAAGGTAACACACACTTTGAAAATATTATAAGACCGAACGCAAGCGCATGCCTGACTGACACGTAACCGAAATTTCTAAACTGAAGCATGTAAATACAGCGAAGGGCAAGTGTGTTTAAAACTTTTCATTTGTTATCGGTGCAAAGGATACGAGAGGGGTTAAACAAAACCAAAATATTTGGTAAAGCCCCCATGGGACGACACCATTTGGAAAATTCATTACCGAACTCTTCTGTAACATTTGTAAGTATGAGGGAACCATTTACTGGATTCTCAACCAGTCTGCCTCTTGAGATATTAAAAGGCAGAAGACTGCGGAAGAGTGCTTGGCCTGTTTGGTACTGGAGAGGTATCCGGTTCGAATCTCCGCCGGGACACCGGCTATTGTGATTGAGGTATTTCTTACTTTTCACATCACCTAATTCGCAGATCACGACCTAAATAGGCCACGGCAAACCAAACACCGCAGTGGTTATAACCCATTTTGTATGAGAGTGTTCAACACAGGGTTCGATAATTGTGTTCTTCGGTGTTTACCTTAGCCGCTCAATTAACTACGAAAGAGTGCTCTAAAATAGGCCACAGATATTGTAGCGTGTACGAGTGACCATACATGGAGTATTGATTGGTAACTGTATTTACTAAGCACTTATAGATCGTAACTACAAGTAACTACAGCGCAATCACTAACTGACACGGTCTACAATTCACTACAGCATGCATTACGTCTTCCCAGTCTGCTGTATCATCACCGGTTGTCGCCTGGCAACAGCTTCCAACACCGTAGCTTCATCAGCTTCCGTGTTCACGCCCTTACTGGCCTACGACTGTCTCACAACTAACTAAACTCTAGACTTGTCCTACTTATAACACCTTGGCACAGACTGCAAAGGAAACACCTCTCTCAACAGTTTTCTTATTGCGTCATGTAGCTTTCGCACGGACTGCGTAGAGAGCACGGCTTTCCAGTTACTCCACTGGTGCATGTTGCGGCCATTACCTAGCAACGGCTGTTGTTGAGCTGCTTATTTCGCGGTCGTTGCTTAGCAACTGGTCTGCATGCCACAATACATTACAAATCCACATCAATTCACCGTTCATACCAACCCATTTCTAGACTCCTGCACCTGGCATGACGCTGTTAAACATGAAGCATGCATGCGTCCATAAGCAGTTCTTGAAGCCTACCGACTTGACATACAGCAATGATGTCCAAAACTCTCGACTCTTTGAGATTCTACTTCCATTTAGTTCAGCTGTTGAAAGTCAATCCATGAGCATCCTTATGTTAAAGGTTTCTTATCAACTGCATGGGTTATCTGGCATCAACAGACAGGACGACTATAGACGCTAAACCGGGAAGGATGTTGAAGGCGTCCATGGCCTATTTACTGCAATATCTTAAAGTCAGTCTTAACTCTGCACTCTAGTGAGGCTGAGAAAAACAAAACAAAGAGTTCCGAGGAGCAGCCGTTAAATTTCCTTTCGTATTGCATAAATTCCCAGTTTAACAGGCCTGTTACTATTGTTACTATAATGATACTTCTGTGAAAAACTTGTTACTTAAATGCGGATTCCGTCTACTCTCTGTCTGAGGAGACAATATACTCCAACCTGAAACACAAACTCCCTTCAGGTAAGAGTAGGACCGTTCTACTACGCGATAGGGAAACATTTGCTCCATCTCTGTTCTCTAGTTCTCTGTTCTCTTGTGTCCGTTGCGCTGTGGTATCTAAATTTTCACGTCCTTTTATTAAGAATGGAGTGACAAAACTTGATCATGGTAGAGGACAAGTAATTCACGGCAATGAAAGAGACACTATTCGTAATCTAATGTTCCTTGCGATAAAGATCAAAATTCTTGGACATATCAGTGTTGATACGGGCTGCCTCTGTGGTCTAGTGGTCAGAGTTCCTGTCTACAGATTCAGGGGTCCCGGGTTCGATTCCCGGTGCTACCAGATTTTCTGAGAACTAGTGGGCCTCGAACGGGGTCCACTCAGCCTCGTGTTGATAATTGAGGAGCTACTTGTATTTCAAGAAAGTAGCAGCTCCGGTCTAGAAAACCGAGATTAAAGGCCGTGGGTATCCGTTGCGCTGACCACGTGACACCCTCTATCCGCAAAAGTTGGCAGTAACTTTTTTTTAACTCGCTTAGTGAGGGGTGGAGTCCAACTATATCCACCCGGCACGGCGGCCACTGATTGCCCTATTGTAGCCTGTCCCGGTTGATTACGATGGAGAATTTTGTGGAATGAAGATTGGCAGAGGAAACCGAAGTACTCGGAGAAAACCCGCCCCAGCGCCACTTTGTCCACCACAAATCCCACTTGACCAGACCCGGGATCGAACCCGGGCCGCCGCGGCGGGAAGCCAGCGACTAACCGCTTGAGCTATGGCGCTGCCTAAAGTTGGTACTAACTTCGCCGACAAACGACGGTCGCTCGGTCGGTATAGTTCGCTTGCGGACTACAGGCCACGGAATTTGTCTTTTTGTTATCGGTGTTGATTCAGAAGGAAAAAACGGACGGCGTTCTAAACGAGTATTTAAAGACCTACTCTTTGTGGAACAAGGAAACTCAATTCGAGATAAATCAAGACTACCTATGGAAAAAAGTATGCAAGCACACAGTAAGTGTGGAAATAATAACTTGTACATACTGTTTACGTTATAAAGTTATACTGACAGTGACGGAAAATTCAAGAAGTTCATACCACTGGCTTCCTTGTAGCTCAACATGATAGCCTACAAAACACTTATACAATACTTACGCGATAACATTGAAACAGTTCAAGGCAGAACTGCATGGTCTTGTGCCGCCTATTGGCTGTGTCAGTTTGCTCTGGCCCTCGACAATACGACGCGCACAATTTCCATCAGTTTGTACTTATACTTCACGTTAAAATTAGTATTTTAAATTTGTATCTAACGAATGCAGTGGCCGTGTGGTCTAAACCACGTACTGTTTCTGGCCTTTTCTCCCTCTGTATGAGTGTAGGCAGGGGCCTTGCGACGGGTCGATCTCCACTCCAAGGAGTCTTATATGATTCGTAACTGAACGGGCACAGGTTAAATGGCCTAATCCATAAAGGATAAATATTACGTTATAAAAGTTACAAACCATTACATATGTAATTTTTCATTTAAATATATTTTTTTTCTGATATAATTATATACAGTTTTATATTTATTTCGCTGTAGATGGGTTTCTGCAGAGTAAGATTTTATGGGTGACTTTGACTGCAGGACATTCAGTTACACAATCAAGGATTTTATGTGGTACAAAACACACTACCCACATTAAGAAAGTTGCTCCCAGCTATTACTAAAAGAATACATTTTCTTTGGGCAAATGATATCAGGCAGAGCATTTTTCCTGAAATAGGCTTTGCGTGAAAGCAAGAGGTTTACTTTAGTGGAAAGACAAGACACTGTACTTGAGGTGTCGATACGTCACGAAAGCGAAAAAACTGCGGACAGAAAAGGAAACCGTTTTCCTTTTGATGATATGTGGGCGGACAGCAATCTGAAAGAACTGGCAAGGGCGATGGCGGGCGATGACGGGCGGTGTGACCCACTGTTAATGCGAAGAACTCGCTCGAAGAATGATTCTCATCCTGCAGAGTGCGCTCTTCTGTGTCGTAATGCTGTGCAGTTCTGAGACAGCCTGGCGCTTCCGACGAAGATATGGCCACCATCTTCAGAGTCGATGAGTAACCCGACCAAGAAACTAGCAGAAGCAGACCGTACTCTTCATGGTGACACTTGTCAAAACCTCAAAGTCCAATTGGTGCAATTGGGGGAATGAATATTGCCTGGAGAAGCCGAAGAACTCGGGGAAAACCTGTCCCAGCGCCACTTTGTCCACCACAAATCCCGCTTGACCAGACCCAGGATCGAACCCTGGCCGCAACGGTGGGAAGCCAGCGACTAACCGGTTGAGCTATGGCGCGGCCCATATACGAGGGTAAGTCAATAAGTAAGTTACAAATGGATATAGAATTTAACAAATAAGAGTACTGATTTGAAAAATGCTTTTATTTCTCAACATAATCTCTCTGTACACTGAGGCACTTGTTCTACCGTTTCACAAGCCCCTGAAAACTAGCAGCATAAAATTCTTTGGGCTGCTGTCGGAACCAGGCGAAGACATCCCTTTCTACAGCTTCATCGTCGGGAAAATGTTCAGCCGAAAGATGTTGTTTAAGAGGGCCGAACAAATGGAAGTCGCTTGGAGCAAGGTCGGGGCTATATAGAGGATGCTCGAGGACTTCCAACTTGAAATTTCGCAGCGTCTCATTTGTCTTGTTGGCAGTATGGGGACGCGCGTTGTCATGCAAGAGCAACACGCCTTTGGTGAGGAGTCCTGGTCGCTTCCGTTGAATGGCCTTACGAAGTTTCCTGAGGATGTTACAGTAGGAGTCGGCATTTACGGTTTGTCCTTGGACCTGGAATGCAGTGAGCAGTATCCTATCGTGATCCCAGTCACCGCCTGGTTCCGAAAGCAGCCCAAAGAATTTTATGCTGCTAGTTTTCAGGGGCTTGTGAAACGATGGGACAAGTGCCTCAATGTACAGGGAAATTATGTTGAGAAATAAAAGGATTTTTTTCAAATCAGTACTCATATTTAAGTTCTATATACATTTGTAACTTACTTATTGACTTACCTATGTATATACAACCGAGAAAGCCATGACTGATTGGCCTCAAACAAACTGTGTTCTTAAGGCATCTCCACGAGAATATATAGAGGTTGCACAAAATATTGTAAACACTAGATACTGTACACATTTCTACGTTAATATGGTGCTGGGCTAACTTTTGCCTTCACTACAGCCACACTCCCTGTGGGAACGGATTCCTACAAGTTTTGAACAGTCTGTAGCGGAATTTTATACCATTCTTCTTGCAGAACAACTTCAAGTTGCTTTAGAAGTGTTGGAAGTAGGAATATGTTCCTCACTCTATACTCTCCAAAACTGACCAGAGTGGTTCAGTAATGTTCAAATCTGGTGACTGTGCTGGCCAGGGAAGTTGCTGAGGTCACCTTAATGCTCTTCAACCCGTGACTGAACTGTTCCAGCTGTTGTGAAAGGGGAGCACTGTCGTCTTGGAAAACTACACTGCTGTTCGGAAATAACGTCTAGATCATGGGATGCGGCAGCTGATTACCAAACCTGTCCACGTAACCCCTTACAGTAATTCGGCCATGAAGGGTAATAATGGACCCAGCAGAATACTGAACCACTATATGGCTGCCCAAACCATCACAGAACTCTCCTCTGTGTTTCACTATTGGAACCACGCAGGCATTCCGGATTGTAGACGCCCTTGGGTGTTCTCCAAACGTAAACTCTTCCTGATGCAGGGAGCAGCGTGAATGACGACTCGTCTGACATCGCGCGCTCGTTTCCACTTGTCTGATGACCAGGTTTCGCGGCCGTGACACCACCGTTTACATGTCTGAGTATTACTTTCAGTAATGAGAGGGTTCAGCAGTTGCAGCGCTACCATGGATGTTGGATTTGCGAAGCTGACGTCGGACAGTTTTTGTGGAATTAGGGTCTCCAAGACGGAATAATTAGTTCTCCTGCCCTGTCGCTTGTGCTGTAGTAGTTCTGTGGTTCTTAGAACCAATCCTTCTCAATGTATGACGATCTCTTTCTGTCACTGTTAACTTTCGCCAACTTTTCCTCTTCGCTGATGTTGCCTTCCCACGATTCGTGTATGCCGACATAGCCTCAGAAACTGTTGCTCTCGATACTCCTAACAATGTGGCAGTTTTTGTCACAGATGCTCCAGCTAAACGCGCACCAACGACCTGTCCTTTTTCGAAACCGGACAAGTCTCCCATTTTCCGATTCTTTCATACGGACTGTCATTCAACACAATCACTAATCTCTGACACGAGCACTACAGAGTGTACACAAAAGGAGGAACTTCTTTCGGTGTTTTCAACTGAAGTTGTTTCAATGTAGACAACACAAACAGATTCTATTCCGCAATTTCTTGGTGTTTCCATTACTTCGTCCCTCTCCTGTATGTCTCCATGAGCAAATTGTAGCCAGAAAACCCAGGGGCAAAACTTTTGAAACACACCTCATGCTTGTGGGATATGGACACATGACGTAAAGGCTGCCACCCTTCAAGTGTGACGCAAATTCAACAGAAGCAGACTGGGTAAATACTGAGCGTCGTGCTAGGGAGCGAAATGTCTTAGGCGATAATCACATGACAAAACTGTAAACCAAACTGCTTGAAGAAATGCAGACTGTAACATGATACGACTGGATGTACCACTCCACAAATGTGCAAACCTGCGGAATAATGAATAATTTTGAACAAGCGGCATTTTGAAGAATGCTTTCGACGAAACAATCTACAAAATAAAATAAAAAACTGACGAAATTAGTGGCGGAGAAGACGAACATGTTTCCTCGGATAATGACAGCGGCACAGATCTTTGATTCTTAATTTTCGATAAACGTTGATGTTTATCTCGTAATGCTAATTACATTAATAATAGTATCACGTGTCAGTGACTCTTGACGGGAATTTGGACTGAATATTGGATTTATTCCTTGTTTACAAGTCGTAACTACAAATTAGCAACAACACTATCGCTAATTTCCACACTTTAAAGTCTTTTCAGTCTTTTACTAGTCGTTTCCCTGTAACAGGTCTTAACAATGGCGAGTCTTCAACTGCATCGACCAAGTCTCCTCTTCAGGGACTCCGCTATATCTGACAACTGAGTTGTCTCGGTTAAGATTTCTCGACATGAACAGAAAACACAGCTCTTCGACTGCTGCTCCAGTCGTTTCCGTGGGAACGTGCTTGTTTGCGAATGCGTTACCCAGTAACGGCCGCGTATACTTGCTTATTAAGAATATGCTGCCTGTTAGCGAACGTTGTTTCGTTGTTTATTTCAGGTCGCTACCCAGTAACTGCTCTATACGCCACAACAGTAATAACTTAAAGTGTAATACATTCAAAATATCTACGTTGGTACAACATCTGAGGCCTCTATGCTGAAGTGTTATGATTTTGTCACCACGACTGCAATTCTTCCAATGGCCTCCATATTTTAAATGTTCATCATAAAACAAACACTTGCTGGCACACTGACAGTCCATCGTATCGAGTTTAACGCAGCGGTTCATGTTTTTTACAATACAATGAAACTGCACTAGAAATTCACTTTTCGAGAACACCCCATTTTCCATTCAAGAGAACAAAATCTCAAACAAAAGCTGAATACATGTGGGGAAGTCATAAAATTGTAATTATCACCCAGAAGAAACAGAAACACAGATGCAAGAAATTGTGAGTTGGCCCTTCTCTACATATGGCCCCTGCAAGGTCACACATTTTCCCCAATGATGCATTAGCTGCTGGATACCTCCATCATAGAAGGTCTCATTTTGACTGTTTAGGAAGTCCTCCACTGCAGAAATGACGTCATCATCGTCTTGGAATCATTTACCATGAAGTGGCTTCTTTAGCCATGGAAAGAGGAAGAAGTCGCTCGATGCCAGGTCTGGTGAATATGGTGGATGGGGGAGAATTTCATATCCCAAACTGGCAGCAAGTGTCGTCATAGCATGAGCCGATGCGTTGTCGTGAAGAAGTTGCACACCTTTTACCAGCATTCCACGCCGCTTTTTCTTGATTTCCTCCTGTAATTTTCTCAGAAGGTTCCGGTAGTATTCGCCAGTGATGGCGACGGGCTTTCGCCCGTAGTCAAGTCATGATGACACCCTGCCGATCCCTGAACACGCTCAACATAACCTTTCCTGACGACGGCTGGGATTTGGCCTTCTTTGGTGGCAGCGAGTCTGCATGTTTCCTCTGCTTGCTCATTTCCTTCGTTTCAGGGTCATAATGATAGACCCAACCGACACATGGCTAATGCGGACCTCATGAACTATAGCTTCGATTGATATGCGCCTATCGGATAGGATCGAAGCTTCCACCTGTGTCACAATTCCCGGTTCCTCAGCGAGAGTTGGTTTTCCACTTCGGGGTTCAACTTCGAGGTTTGTCTGTCCACAATGAATGTACCTCTTCCACCTGACCACTGACCTGACCTGACCTGACCTCACGAACTATAGGTTCGATTGATATGCGCCTATCGGATAGGATCGAAGCTTCCACCTGTGCCACAATTCCCGGTTCCTCAGCGAGAGATGGTTTTCCACTTCGGGGTTAAACTTCGAGGTTTGTCTGTCCACAATGAAAGTACCTCTTCCACCTGACCACTGTGTCATGTGATGGTACACCTTCCTAATACACAGTGGTCGTCTGGTCGTGGATCTCCCTGGCAGACTTCCCTTGCAAATGCAGGAACCGTATCACAGCGCGAGCCTCCACTTTCTCAACCGACGCAGCCATTTTGCTTCTGTCCCTTCTGGTGGCTCCCTCTGTCCACTTTGCGCGGGAAAATTTGACTGTTCGGCAAGCTCAGGAAATGGGCTATCTCCTATAGATATACATATAAAACGACATTTTGGAATTACGGTTTTCTCATGGTGATACTTAAAACATTACGACTTCCCATCGTACTGGATTTGAGGCTCTCAAGGCGGTGATTATGAAGAATGCCATCTTCTGGGATATAACGCCGCGTAGTCAACCACGTTTCGGAGGAAAATATCGCCTCTATCTTCAGGTTGAACAGGCTAAGCAAGAAACCATCACGAAGCAGACAGAAATTACTTGGCTTATTCTTCGACTGACTACAGACTGGATGACCGAGCCGAGTCCCGGTGGGGGCAAGAATTTTTTCTTCCTTACGTCATCTAGACCGGCCGTGGTTCACCCAACCTATCCAATGGGTACCGGGGGCTCTTTCCTTGGAGTAAAGCGGCCGGGGCGTGTAGCTGACCACTCACCCCCAACTAGTGCTGAGGTCAAGAAAATGTGATCTATACATCCACTCCCCCAAACGCGTTCATGGAGTAGTGCTTAATTGGTTTAGCACGGGGAAAACTTCACCTTCTTTATTATAGCTGGGGGCATCTGATCTGCAGTCCAGGCCCATATTCGAGTCGGGGACCTCCCGGATACTAGAGTGCCAACCGTCAAACCTGAACGTTCGGCTGACTACATGTTGGGTGAAAGGTAAGGGTGTCCTTCTGTTTAATTAGTTAAGCACTATGCCATGAAGACATAGGGGGAGTGGAGGTATAGCTCCAGCTTTCTTGACCTCGGCACTAGATGAAGGTCAGTGTTCAGCTTCACGCCCTTGCCGCTTTACCCCCGGGGAAACAGCCCCAGGTACACATTCGATAGGGATCTGGGCGGGCCCCAGAGCCGGTTTGGACGTTGTGGAGAAGAGAAAAATCTTGCGCTGCCTGGAATAGGACCCCGGTCGTCCAGCCCATAGCTCTTGCAACTGACTACATGTTGGCAACCCTATAAAGAGGGCGGCTCCGATCTGCATCCGTACCGACCGCACAGCCCAGTGGCTGTGCAATGTATCTGTCACTGCAGCTGATCTCCGATAATCAATAGTAACACACGCTTCTGTGGACGCCCGGCTTTCCCCTTACATCCAAGGAATAGCAGAAGAGAAAACGAGAATTATTATGGGGGTTCAGGAGCACGAAATGTGGGGTAGGTGAACAAGAAATGGCAAATTTCGGGAAATAAAAAAACTTACATGAGAGAAAAGATTTAACACGGTATGGACAAAGATAAAGTTTACACTGTGCTCAACTAGGCAAAACGAAAAGAAGAAGTTTGGGGGTGGGCGTACAATTCCATACATTCTTAACCTGGACAGTAGCCAGGAGTAAGTGGTCAGATTCACACGCCGGCAGCTTTAATTTAGATACAGTTCCGAACCAACAATAAATACACAGCTGAGGGTGAATATTAATATTACAGTGTTCCGCGATATGGCAACGTCTATTTCAATAGACAGCCTCCATCTACATACAAGACTTCATGGAGTCACACCCCAGAAGACCATAACCTTGGCAAACTCCGTGAATGACATTCTGGACACTGAACACCTTCTGCTTTTTTTAACCACAGTGTTTCGGGAACTGGTTCTGTCTCCTTCATCATGTGACAGGATAGTGTAGGGATAGTATTTCATTGAGCCCCTTGGCAGAACTAGTCTCAAACCTTGGACTCGCTCCTCAGTGAGGCCCAGTGGAATAGAATTCCTTCCTTTATCCTGTCACCTGATGAAGGAAAAAGAAAACAACAGAACCAGTTTTTCTTTTTTAGTTTATTTAGCTCCTTGGCCGCGCCATAGCTCAAGCGGTTGGTCGCTGGCTTCCCACCGCGGTGGCCTGGGTTCAAACCCGGGTGTGGTCAAGTGCGATTTGTAGTGGACAAAGTGGCGCTGGGGCTCGTTTTCTCCGAGTACTTCGGTTTCCCTTGCCACTCTTCATTCCACCAAATTCTCCATCGTCATAATCACCCGGGGCAGGTACAATAGGCCAAGCAGTGGCCGCCGTGCCGAGTGGACCCAACTGAACTCCACCACCCACTATGAGAATTAAAAGAAAATCTTTAGCTCCTTGGGTTGGGGTGAGTCCACTTGGTACGCCCGCCAGTGTTTGGTTCACTGTACCAGCCCCGAATTGATGATGATGATGATGAGTTTGCAGCAGTCGGTGGTATGAGAATTGGCAGGGGAAACCGAAGTACCAAAAAAAAACTCCCCAGTGCCACTTTGTCCACCGCAAATCCCACATCACCTGACCTGGGCTAGAAGACGAGCCGCCGCGGTGGGAAGCTGGCGACTAACGACCCGAGCTATGGCATGGTCCTTACATTGTCACGAACTTTCAGTCTTAAGCTAAATAAGATAAGCAGACATATTTTCTAGTCAAAGCTAAAATAAGTGTAGAACACAATTTAAAACAGTATTAAGAAACGGTAAGACCGGTAGGCAGTGCCATTAATTCAGGAGATTAGTCGCTGAATTCCCACCGCGGCACTCGGGCAGGTTTTCGCCGAGTACTTCGGTTTCCCCTGCCAATTCTCATTCCATCGACTGCTCCACACTAATCACCTACCATCCGGAGCTTGTACAATAGGCCAATCAGCGGCCGACGTACCAAGTCGACTCTCACCCCAACCCCAAAAAAATAAAAATAAAATTAAATGTAAGGCCGAATCGCTTACCAAAACATAATGAAGTATAATGTTCAAGGATGAAGTAGTAAAGACAGGTCTCGACTGGGACTGCGTTGAAATTCACTGTCTGTGGACGAAGATTATGTTACGAAAAGTTATACCGGAAGGGCTATAATACTGGTCAGAGATATCACACAATGGAACAAGTCAAAAAATGTACGGACAGCGTAACAATTCAGGAGCCTTCGCATTCTTACGCATCTCAAGAACCGCAGGATGTACACAAAACTGTATCAGGAACACAATAAGTGTTTCATTTTTCTCTGTAACTGTCGTCCCATATATGTTTCGCCATGATAAATATTTAGCTAGTTTTGTTCGAGGTACGAGGTCCATGTAGTCGTTATGTATTGTGTTACTGTTGCCCGATTTTAACAAAAAATGGAATGTGTCAACAAATATTAGTAGAATCCATCAATATTAAATTTCATGAAAATCCGCCCAACAGTTCATGAGCTGTTATGTACCGAGAGACGAACAAACATGACAAGCTAAGAGGAGCATTTTTGCAACCTTTGGCATAGTCCATTGGTAATATGTCTTCCCTTCGTTTGTATGTTCCACCGCAATGTAACCGCTCATTAAGTTGAAGGCCCATAATTATTAGAAACTATTCCGTTTAAACTGTGTAAGATCTAGATAAGGGGACAGGACGTTATTTACTGCCATTCTTGCTATGCGCACAGGATGTAGCCATCTGCGCCTTTCCTGGAAATTTAGTTCGACACAAAGGCAGATATTTGGAAATCTGACGCCTGGCATCTCAAGTTGAGCGATAAGTTTCAGGAAGGAGGGCCAGCTACATGCGATACGACCACTGTAATTCATTGCGGTGTCCAGAGGGCAGAGCCAAACTGTGCAGCAACTTTTTTCGTTGATTGCAAAATGAAAAATTTTGGAGGCCTCCTAAGTTTTAAATTAGATCAATCAAACAGGTTTATGGGAGGCTTCTTAGAGGGACGCTGAGGGCTCTGAACAGCTCACTCCGTCAGAGCAGGAAAGTTTCCTAAGGGACTCTTGATTCCAACTTCCAAAACATTCGGACGCAAAACCTAAGCTCCTCAGATATTTTAATTAATGTATAATGATGAGAATTTATATTAAATCATCACGAGATTATGTTGTAAATTTCGACCATAATTTCAACTTAAACTGCCACAAAGTGTTTAACATTATTAAAGTGGAACTGCAGTTGATGGCATATCAGCATAATCCGCCGACAATGCTGTTTAATAAATCAATCATTGTCGTTATTGTATGCAAGTGTGTTCCTAAAGCCCTTCTAGAGCAAGGCCCGTTAAGACCCAGGGACCGATCTCTTGTTCCTCCAAACCGAACACTGAACTAGCCGTCTCGCTACCTACCCCTATCAGAAGGCAACCTGCAGAGTTGTAGTCACTCCATCTGCGACTACTGGCGCCCAAACAAGTCCTTCTACCTTCCCTACCAATCAGTTCAACATGTACGAAAGAAAAGGAGATAAGAATAAAGACAGCATAGGTGGGTTCTACCACGACTGAAGTAGTGCGACACGGCGCCCTTTACTCTCACACAGACGGCAGGGGAAAGGCGCTGTTAGAATGAAAGGTAACAACAGCTTTATCTCTTCACTACACATGGCAGAAAGTTTACACACTACATGCAGGCCCTCTATATAAATACGCCAGATGTTTGCATTACGTGTAGTAGTTCCGCGAAAACTGCCCTTCCTCAATACGTCAATAACAAGGTCATGGACAGCCACATCTTACCCCTCGTCAATCAATAACAGGGGGTACATCGCGTGAAGCTTCATATTGCGCAATGTTATTCATGGCCCTGTTATATAATCTCCAGATCCAAACATGCACCTCTGGTTTGTGGTTTTCTGGGCTGACACGGTGTAGTTGTTGAAGTTCAACCAAGGAGACAGTCAGGAAGTTCCTCCGAAATATTCGGGTCTACCAACATGATAACACGCTAGACAACCAGTAAGATCACAGCTTGAAGACTCAGCCGTAACCCCTCAGAACTTCCATTCCACTTCAATAAGACAAATGTGGAAAACAAACTCCATACAGCTGGACCGGAGCAAAAGCTGGGCTCAAATTACGGGAAGAGCAGGGACTGATGATGTTTGGGAACAGAGTGATCAGCAGAATACTTGCACCCAAGAGGGATGCAGTGGTGAGGAACTGAAGAAAACTGTATAATGAAAGGATTCACAATTTGTACTCCTCGACAAATATTGTCACTTACACATGGAGCTGAGCCCTTCTTGAGGAGCCGTCAATTCTGCAGCTACTCAAGAATTTCCCAGCATTTTATGGAACCCGAAGGTTCATTACCATGTTCACAAGAGCCCTCAACTGGTCCCTATCCTGCGTCAGATCGATCTAATCCATACCATCCTACCTTTCTAAAATCCACTTTTTTTTTGCCCACCCACCTACGCCTTGGTCTTCCCAGTGGTATCTTTCCTTCTGGCTTTCCCACCAATATCCTATATGCATTCCTCTTCTCCCCATTCGTGCTAAATGACCTGCCCACCTCAACCTACTTCACTCATTCTAATTATGCCTGGAGAACAGTACAACTTATGAAGCTCCTCATTATGTAGTTTTCTCTAATCTCCTGTCATTTCATCTCTCTTCAGTCCAAATATTTTCCTCAACACCCTGCTCTCGAACACCCTCTGTTTATATTCTTCCCTTAATAGCAAAATCAAGCCTCACACCCTTACAGAACCATAAGCATAATCATAGTTTTGTATATTCTAACTCTTATTTTATTAGACAGCAGAAGAGAAGAGAACAGAACAGAAGAAGAATTTTAGACTAGCATTACACGAATTAAAGCTCCTCTTAATTTCCTCCTCAATCAAGTATTGATTCGAAGAAAGCAGTCTTCTGGGATTTGGCACCGTGTATATGTGGTGTTAACCGACGTT
>NW_019744411.1:232425-250087 GCF_002891405.2 Cryptotermes secundus
ATGAACATTCATAACAATGATATCACACCAGCGACCTCTTAGTATTATGTATGATATCCTATCACTAATGAGCTCTACTCTCTTAACTGCTGATACGATTCTCTTATGTACGAAAAAACCTGTACCTAATTCACGATTTTCATTCCCCTTTCCACAGAAAAATGTATACTCTCCTGCTGGTGCGATGCCACCTCCGTCCCATCTGAACTCCTGTATATTTTGATATTGTCCATTATCTTTAGCCTAGGTCGTTTATCCAGAGGATCCGTCAAGGTCCGAGGCTTTTTGAACATTTTCGTAACAAGTATATTTTTTTACGATGAGGAGTTGTTAGCCCCACACCCAACCTCCAAGCTAGAGGACCACCCCTCGTCGGCTGTACGCGACTGCTTATTCAATATATTCATAGCTTCCCTCTATACCTGGTCGCCGTGTCCTCCATCCGCAACCTGAGGACGCGCCATGCCGTGGTGAGAAGTGACCCACCTAACATGGGGCCAAACATTACTAGAATTACCAAATTAAGTGTGAAGTAAGCAGGGCTGTAGCATGCATGGCAGCGAAATTCAGACGTTTAGGTGAGAAAACGTTAAGAAGAGAGACTACTACCTGCCTAGGTGGAGATGGAAGGATATTACAACGGAAATTACAGAAATATAATGGGAAGGAGTAGACTGGATTCATCTGGCTTAGGACAGGGATTATGACGGGCTCCTGTGAACATGGAAATGAAGCTTCGAGTTCCATAAAATACAGAAAACAACTTCCTGAAGAGTTCTGTTTGCAGTGTAGTGAACATATTCTTCAACCTTGAAGTTTAAGACAATACGTTCCTCCGAAATGTTCGCCTTCACCAGACTACACGGTGTTACATAAAAGAAGACAGAACTCTTCACAGTCTCCGCTGTGTGAACCTCACATCCTACAACAGCTTTTTAATTATAGCCATAGTTTAGAAGTGGGAAAACCCACATCAAATTCTGGACGGTTGAAACGAAGAGTCGATCCGCGGATACACAACATTGTGGCGCCGGACCACACAATAGCTGTATTTAAATTCAATAGTTGCCTCTCCGATACAATGTGCTGCCAGGCGTGACAGAAATTACAAACACAGGAACTTGCTTTCAAACGCAACTTTGCACTCCTTAACGACTTCTAATGTCCGTGTATTTCAGATACAAATCCCTTAGAACTAACACATCCTACTGTTGACAAAGCTTCTGCCTGAATTCTGGAGGCTCCAGGTTCGAAACTAGAATGCCCGGATTGAATTAGGCCACGACCACTTCCATTTCCTTCCAGTTCATTATTTACTAATCGACGCTATAAATTCGGAGTTACTGACACTCATTCACCAAACTAAATACCTGGGATGGTTATTATACTATATGGATCTATTTATGGCTCTACAGCCCTTGTGGACCTTGGCCGTATCTTTTTGTTTCTTAATCTATACACAGTCGGTAGGACTCCTTGGATGGGGGATCAGCCCGTCGCAAGGCCGCTACCTACACAGAACAGCACAAGAGAATAAATGCACAGACATCCATGCCATAAATGGGATTCTAATCCACGATCCCAGTGTTTGAGCGGGCGAAGATGGATCATGCCTTAGACCACGTGGCCACCCTATGTATGTATGTATATATATAGGCATAAATAACTTTCCTTCATACTTCTTTAAATCTAAGCCATAATGAAAAATCACAGATTACAGAGTAACTCAATGACCGTCAATTTGTCACCAAGGACAATGCTCCAGACAAAAGCTCCCGCTAAGCCGAGGATGCAACTGGGTTGGCTTAGGCAAGCGGGGGGGGGGGCAACGATTTTCTAAAAAGGTACATAACAGGCATTAAATATATAAGCTTCCAAAAATACCAAAAAATTGTAGTTCATTTCTTTCAATTTAATTTTTATCGATTCAAATTGACTATATAATAAACCAATAAAGTGCGCGGGAGACTGAGACTCGTGCGCTGGGGTGCGACAGCCGCTGCGCGCGCAGCTTAGAGGGAACACTGTCCACAGAGAAAGGTGACATCTAGGTGGGCTGCAGAGGTGTGACAGAGTAACCCAAGCAAACTTCTTGCTTACTATTCGCTTGGCCGCGCCATAGCTCAAGCGGTTAGTCGCTGGTTTCCCATCGCGGCGGTCCGGGTTCGATCCTGGGTCTGGTCAAGTAGGATTTGTGGTGGACATAGAGGCGCTGGGGCAAGTTTTCTCCGAGTACTTTGGTTTCCCCTGCCAATCTTCATCCCACCAATTGCTCCACAATCAGCCTCACCTATCATCTGGGGCTGGTACAATAGGCCAGAAGTGGACGCAGTACAAGGGACTTAGTCCCACCCCACTAGCAATAAAAAAATACCATTCACTTGGCTTATTCTTCAACGCACAAAATTGATGCAGTTCCTCCGTAACGTCCGTAAACTCCCATCGGAATATACGGCGTCACATCCAAGACGAGTTTTTTCTAATTTTTTTTCTTTTGTGCCTACTATTATTTCCGGGGGGTAAGAAAGTGCATTTTATTACAAGCCTCAACAGAAAAAATCCACAGGAATGCACCTCCACTTATAACATGCGATTCAATACAAAACTGATTACCATTATGGAAATATGCCCCTTCCGTAACGCGGCAGCGTCTGCTATTCAACAAGAATCATCATCATCATCATCAGTAATCTGTCAAGATGACAGGTCCACAGTCTCTTCCAAAACAATTCCTCCACTTAATGCGATCTAGAGCTTTCTCCTTCAAATGACAGTATCCTCTTCTGTCCCCAAGGTCATCCAGCATCTCATTACGTCTTCTTCTCGTCTTCTTGTCACTTCTATCCGCCCATCTATCTTTCCTTCGATAACTTCTTTTAGAAGGCAGTTTCTGCGTAAAACATGACCAATCCAATTAGCCTTCCGTTTTCTTGTTTCCTGTAGGATATTCCTCTGCTCACTGACTCTAATTAACACTTCTTCATTTCTCACATAATCGGTCCAACTGATCTTCTCCATCCTTCTCCAACACCACATTTCAAAATTTTCCAGATGTTTCTGATCTACTGCCCTAAGTGTCCATGAACGCCTATAATTGCACGCTAAAAATACGGGTGTACCATTTGAAACGCAACACACTGTACAAGGTTACATGTGACATCAACTCCATCTTATTTGGCATTTGCTTATCAAGGTGCGCACTGCTTCACGACTTCAATAGGAAGCAATGCTCGAGATTGAACACCGCGCTCGCACCTACAGAGTTTCTGCGCAACTGGCGACAACAGCAGCCTAGCAACCAGATTACAATGACTTGAGTATCAGGTGGAAAGTTGGTGTGAACAGCTTCTAATTTCATTTCTGTGCCCCAGAACGTGAACATTTCCGGTAACAGTGTACTTTACAGTCTGTATATTAAAGCGAAGCATGTTTCTACATCATCATTCGAATAACAGTCTTCCGTATAAAATTCTGCCAGATTGCATCCGGTTTTCACTTCTCTGGATACAGTACGCAAATTACTGCTGATACAGGGAATTACAGCATAGGCACATAGGAGTTACGTAATTCGGTAAACAAATCGATCAAGGTGATGCCGTCATCAGCTGGTCGAGAAGTGACGACGATGACGTAACACAATGCGTCAATATTTTGACGTGGTCAAACACTGACACGCAGTAATTCACTCGGTGGGAACCACAAACCAATAATTATAAATCATGTAATAATTTACTGATTAAAACAAAATCTGGTAACAATGTGTACTTTGCAACACTGGTCCGATGCCTTCTCAGCTCACGCAATTTCTTCGCTCTGCATTCCCTCCGGCCATGCTACCTGCAACATCCACGAACATGGAGCGTCGTGTTGGCCTGAGTCTCCAGGCGGAGGGCAACCAATGTCGGCATGTTTTGCAATCCAACCGTCTCCACTCTCACCAACATGTACGTGCCAAGTTCCATTTACGCCGGTAAATTACTGCCTGATTTATCATTATTAATTAGGGGCCTCTAAGTGAATCACTCTTTAAGGCCTTCTGTACATTAAGTGGTGGTAGCAAATAAAATGAACGCACGATGGTACGGTCGTATTCGTCAATACATCAGCTCATTCAATTCCCAGAACTATTCCAAAGAGTTTTAAGGAATTCGGTGTTGTAAGTCGACATTAAAAATTAAGAATTTAATGAAACTCACATTGAAACTCATGGATATTATTGATTGTACACTTTCAGGGTGATTCACTGTTGATGCTGCTCTTGTATCGTTACACCGAGCTGGCGTGAGTAATGTTGCTAACGTTTCGGAAGTAGGTACTGCTTCCATCTTCTCGGTCGAATATCCTTAAGAACAGTTCACCAAATAAAAATAACTTGCCTGACAACTTACAGATCACATTAATATCTACACCCTTCACCGGAAATATTTTTCACCACTATACGCATTATACTTAACCAGAAAAAGTACTCAGTTTTAATCAGGGTCACGTCTTATTTGCGGTGTAATTATATTGTCACGTGACTGAGTGACTATACACGGAGTTTGGATTGGTAATCCAATTTATTGGGCTCTTACACTATTAACTACAAATAACTACGACAGTCTCATTAAGTCACACACTCCAAAGATCGCTGTAACTACAGCACACGTGAAGTCTTCTCAGTATTCACTAGCTGTTGCTTGGTAGCGGCTTCAACAGCGGACGTTCCCTTTCCTCTGGGTTTCCGAAATGTCCCCGGCCTCGGCTAACAGCTTCTCATTTCTCATAACTACAACTCTCAACCACAACCCGATTGGTCGGTCGGTTAAATTGCTGTTGGCCTTCGCCAGCACAGTCATTCCTGGCTTCAGTCTTCTCGAGATCCATGACCAAGATTTTTATTATCTCCTAGATGTGTACGTGTTTCGAAATGGGGCCTCCTTTTCGACGAAGGATGGGTCGGTCTTTCTACGTATGCACTACTTTTGTTGCCCCGTAGTTTCAGCACGAGTATTTACGTGCTGTCACGGCGTCCAGGTCACTATGGACTCTGTGCATCCATTGTCACTGCACTATACGAGTACTAAGTAATATTTATACAAAGTATACAGAAGTTTCCTGTCAAGGAAGGACTGTGCAGTATGTAATTCCTCAATTTATGCAACTTCTCTGAAACGTAGTTAGCTGAACGTTCGTAGGCATGACCGCAGCCAAGTTTAAGCCTCTTGTACTTCCTGTGCCTGGTTTCTCCTCGTCCAATACCATGAACGTTCGGATTTATATGGCTTAGGATTGCTCCTGCCTGTCCTGCATAATTTAGTTACATAGTCATACACGCAAGGAATTTTGAAAGCCACATGCAATTCGCGGGGTTGTGTGCGCCTCCCAAGATATCCAGTAGAGGGGAGCACTCTGTTCTGCAGTTCAAGATGTGATCGTCCGCCGCAGGCTTCCAGGTGGGACAGGCTTAAATGGCCTAATCAGAGCTTTGTAATGAAGTTTAATATCTGTACTTCTGAAAACAGAATAGGTCGTTACGTACGCGCGCAAGGCCGTGGTTACAGTCCTTCCTATATGGTGCCTCCATGTCACCCTCCTGTCGAAAGCGACACCAAGATACGTTACATTACATACAGAGGGAATGTCTCGTCCCTTTAGCTTTAGCACGCCTGAGTATCCCCTTCACTCATCTTTACGTTGCAGCGCTCATACCACGAATTCACTGCGGTGAGTCCTCACTGCAGTTTGCGGAGAACGCGACGTTCGTGTTTCTTTGGTTCTTAAATTTCTGCTGGCCCTCGCCAGTACGGTGATTCTTGGTTTCGAGTCACACAGGACTCATGACCTTATTTCAGGCGCCTTTGGGAGCCTTCTCGTGTTTCTCTCAAGTCAAAATCACAATGCGACTGACGGTCACTTTGTCAGTCAGTAAGTCTTGGTGTCGGGCCCCATCTGGGGCTCATGACCAGATATTTATTACTCCTTGACAGTTACGGTCTTACGGGACGCCCTCTCTCATGAGAGGACGGGTCTGTCATTTGTATATGCTGCTGGCCCTTGCAAGCGCAGTCTTTTACTGTCTCAGATATGAAACTTCCCTTTTCGTCGCCTCCTACGACTCACAGGGTCACGGTGGAGGTATTCGACGCCGCCTCCACACGGGTTCGTGTTTCTCTGAAATATCAGTCCTCCTCATATAGCCCGGCATGGACCGCACAGAAAACGTCTCTTCCATTATTGCGTGTTCTTTCGTTTCCGGCGAAACGTGTCCAAAGAGCTGTTCCCTAGTAACGGATGTTGTACTGTCGCCTGTTTCCATAACTGTTGCTTGGCAATGGGTCTACATGTCACAATATGTAACTTAGTTGCTAAAACTTTAATGAAGGAAAACAATGAAATTAAGAAACCAAATCAAAACACGTAATTAAAAAACAGATGGGAATGAGAATTCGAACTGCAAATCTCTACAGCAAGACCAACCCGTCGCTCTAAAGGCCTTGGGTACTGTACACATTGGCAATAGTATGGAATAAACTGCACAGAATCCTTGGACAGGAAACAGAAACAGCCGTGCTGGCACAGGTTTTACTGGTCTTCTTCTGTCTTCAAGCAAATGCTGAAATAATTCGCAAATTCCAAGTTGCTAATGCATGCTACTCATGCGGCTCTCCCGATTTAAATCTGTCAAAACTTAGCCCCTCTGCTGCAAAGGCCACCATACTACTTTCCAAATCATGAAACTCGCACTTAATAAGAAAATCAGAACTCCGCGGCACTTGTCGCAAACACATTAATGAGCCTTTGTGTGTCGAGGAGGGGAGAGGAAATTTCTTGACCAGCTTAGCAACAATCATCCCTTTCAAACCCAAGTTATCTTCTTTCTCCCATCTTCTCTTTCTCTTCTACTTCAGTATCTTTTCCTTAAAAATCTCGTCTCATTTAAAAGTAAAGCTTATTTCATGAAGACATGTGGAAGTGGAGGTTTAGCTCCACCTTTCTAGGCCTCGGGAACAGATGGTGGTGAGTGGTAAGCTTCACGCCCCTGGCACTTTATTCTCCGGGGAAAGAGCTCCTGGTAATGATTGGATAGGAGGCTGGGTGTGTCCCGAAGTCGGTCTGGACGCTGTGAAGAGAAATATCTTGCACTGCCGGGAATCGAACCCGGGTCGTCCAGCCCGTAGCCCGTCACTATACAGACTAATCTATACGGATTTTAATATCCCTGAGTTGGTTACATATCGTCGCTGTCAGTATTCTAGTAGGACGACATGAACTGCTGACTGATGGATTCTAAAGGATTGGGAAGGGAGCGGCTGCGATCCAATCGAATTACTATCCAGGCATGCGCCTGAAGTAACTATGGAAAACCACGTAAAACTTCAGTTAGTTGGCCTGTGTCCCCGCAGAGATTTGAACTCAGCAACACCCGGATACAATTCTAGAGCATTACCGCCACACCAACCTGTTCGTTTTTTAAAAACTAATTCCTCTTTCATTATCTTATTTTCCCTCTTCCATCTTCTTATTGTTTTCATCTTCCTCTTCCATTATTTTCTTTCTTCCGTCTCTTCCCTTGTCCTTTCCGATCTATTCCGCCTTCTTCTACATCAACTGATTCTTAAATCTACCACTCTCCTCTTCCTCTCCCCTTGCATCCTGACCCTACATCTTACTCTTCTTCACACTTTTCCTTCACCGCCTTCTCCTTCTCCTCTGTTCACACGAACAGCAAAATTACACGACAGGATCTGAAGGGGTACTCCAATTCACGGCGTTGGTGCGTGAGATGTTGCCATATCAGGTAACGGCACATGCAGATGTGGGTATCAAGATAAAAGTATTCCGGAATGTGATGCCGTGTAGTTTGGCATATTGGTACTCGCAACGTGCAGACGAAGGCAATAGGTTACTCAGAAGAGATGGCACACACTTACCGAACTCCCCTACGTCACAGACGCGGTTATGTTCATGAAGGAAAAAACGAAAACAAATCTACGCTTACCCGGATTTCGACCCATTGAAGTTCCTACTCTTCTTTTCCCTCCTAATATCTATATTCTTATCTCTCGTTTCTGAAACTGACTCCTTGGTTGAAGCTCTTTATAATCCAGTCGACAAGTACTAATTAACAGTTATAACGATGATTTAGCTGTAGGTTCTGAAATGACGGTTTGGATACCGGAATGAACGAGATCACGTTCCAAGTAAGAAGAATATAACACGTCAAGGTGGCACATACCTTCAGTAGCGATAAATGAACCTTCAGGTTCCTTGCAATCATCACGCCTCTTAGCCAGCTAAGCATAAACATTTCATGGATTTAGTGGCGAGGAACTTTCTGTGCATTCTATACTTGTCACTTGACACAACGAAGGGTTCCACCCTTTTACCACCTCTACGCACAACTGTCATCCCTTGCGGGGCCATCTGTTGTCCCTAACACCTACATGGGGAACCAACGTGCGGCTTGTGCCATTACCATCAAGTAAAAAGGTAAAGGTAAAGCTGTCCCTGTCACAGGCCGTGGAGACCCATAGGGTTGTCAGACGTCGAAGCTCCCACATTTTCTCGACAGTCGGCTCACAGATGGCGGTAAGGGTGTCAGCCTTACATGCCAGGCGCCCTTTACCACCAGGAATATTCCTGGTACTCATTTCTCTAAGGGGCTGAGTCGCCTCAGGGCCATAGTGCGGCTGGGAGGATTAGGTCAACTGTGAGATCCATTGACCTCAGAGCGAATCAAACCAGCGACCTTCCGGCTTGTAGCATAGTGCCTCAACCGACTAACATACACTTAGCAGCGGTAAAAGATGAGCCTCATCAAGTGGAAGCAAAGCACACGCATTTTTAACCTCGGCACAAGACCGTGAGCAAAAGCAATCATCTGCACACTCTGTCCGTCTTAGCCTCCGGTGTGTAGTGGATATGAGGGTGACAGTCCCGAGGACGGAATGGGAGGTGTAGAAACGTACAGATGTTCTTATGTTTAATTACGCATCACACCGTGAAGATGTATTAGGAGGTGGAGGTTAAGCTCCAGTTATTGGAACCTTGGCATCACGCCCCAAACCGTTTATCCCCAGGGAAAAAGCCCCCAGTGCCCATTGGATAGGAGGCTGTGTGGACCCCGGAGCTGGTCTGGTACCTGTGGAAAAGCAAAAAATATCATTTTCTTGCCCCAAATGTGAGTCCCAATTCTCCAGTTATGCCTGGACATGGGCCTTTCTAAAGAGAACAATGTCGTTAGCTTGGATATGATGCCGTGCAATCTGGTACAGGTTGGCGGTGTCACATCCCAGAAGAAAGTCTTCTCAATTGCCGTAGTGAAACGCTCAAACCCGACACGCGTTTAATACGCCAACGAAGACAAGGGAAAGCGAATAGGACAAAATGATGTAAAAATCCGGGCCCATGGGACAGATGGCTCTCCACATCGTTCGACGTCAGAGACTAACATACATTAAGGCACAAAATCGTGCTTTTGCCTGTTTCGTGTGGATGTGAAACGTGGCATTCGTACTAAGAGAACATACACTGGGGATGTTTGAGAACAGGAAGGTAATTACTTATTTAGATTTTTTTTTAAATTCGCTTAGTGGGGGTGGAGTCCAACTGGGTCCACTCGGCACGGCTGCAACTGATTGGCTTATGGATCATTCCATGTGAAGTCATCCAGAGAGGTCGCTCACCATTTAAAAAAAGATCATATTTTGTACACTTATTTCTACATATTTTCAAACTTCAAAAATATTGTAAGATTTGAGGCTTTCACGGCGGTGACTATGAAGAAAGCAGTCTTCTGGGATTTGGCACCGTGTATATGTGGTGTTAACCGACGTTTCGGAGGAACGTATCGCCTCCATCTNGGTTTGCGTTATCTTCCGTATCTCGATAACTGTTGAAGCTAGAGACTCCAATGAAAACCCAAATTGTTCCTCATGATATGGGCTACAAATAATATCATTACAAGTTTTTACTCAACTCACCTCCTCTAGGTGTAATTGCTGAGTGAAACCTTATAATGACATGAGTTATAGTCAATATCATGAGGAAGAAATTGGTTTCTTATTGGAGTCTCTAGCTTCAACAGTTATCGAGATATGGAAGATAACGCAAACCTCTGTTAGAGCCGAAAACGCATTTTTTCGCATTATAAAAACGGCTGTACCGGGAGAACCGAGCGGATTACAATTTTTTAAAAAATATTTTTGAAGTTTCAAAATATGTAGAAATGTGTACAAAATATGATTTTTTTTAAAAAATGGTCAGCGACCTCTCTGGATGACTTCACATGGAATGACCCCTATTGTAGGCGGGTGATTATGATGATGGAGAATTTGGTGGAAATGAAGATTGGCAGGGGAAACCGAAGTACTTGGAGAAAACCCGCCCCAGCGCGAGTTTGTCCACCACAAATCACACTTGCCCAGACCCGGGATCGATCCCGGGCCGCCGCTGTGGGACGCCTGCGGCTAACCGATTGAGCTATGGCGCGACCTACTTACTTACTTACTTACTTACTCATGGAGCTAAGCCCTTCTTGAGGAGCCGCCAATTCTGCAGCTACTCAAGAATTTCCCAGCATTTTATGAAACACTAAGGTTCCTTACCGTGTTCATGAGAGCCCTCCACTGGTCCCTATCCTGAGCGAGATCAATCCAATCCATATCATACCATCCCATCCTATCTATCCAAGATCCATTTTAATATTGTCCACCAACCTACGCTTTGGTCTTCCTAGTGGTCTCCATCCTTCTGGCTTTCCCACCAATATCCTATATGCATTCCTCTTCTCCCCCATTCGTGCTAAATACCCTTCCCACCTCATCCTCCTTGACTTGATCATTCTAATTATACTTGGAGAAGGGTAGAAGTTATGAAGCTCCTCATTATGCAGTTTTCTCCAACCTCCTGTCACTTCAACCCTCTTCGGTCTAAATAATCTCAACACCCTGTTCTCAAACACCCTCAGTCTATGTTCCTCCCTTAGAGTCAAAGACCAAGTTACACACCCATACAGAACCACGTGCAAATTTATATTTTTGTATATTCAAATTTGTATGATTTTGGACAGTAACCGAGGAGACAAAAGGTTCTGGACTGAATGGTAGCAGCCACACTGATGATTCTCAATAATTTCATCTATGTATGGACTTAACATTGAGAGATGAATATAGGATAAAATTTTGTATGAAGTTGATAGCAGTGATATCGCTTGATAATTACTATTGTCAGTTTTATCACCCTTCTTATGAACTGGTACAATATTACACTCCTTCCACTGATGAGGCAATTCTTCCTTATGCCAAAAATAGAAGTAATTTGCTTGTGCGAACCTGCCCTATACATACTTCTGACGTTCCAGGTACCAAATTTCTTGTCTATTTTCTTTAGCCTACGTCGTTTATCCAGAGGATCCGTCCAGGTCCGAGGTTCTGTGTTCATTTTCGTAACACGATTATTTTTATGGTGAGGAGTTGTTAGCCCCACGCCCAACTCCCAAGCTGGAGGACCACCGAGTGTCGGCTGTCCGCGATTGCTTATTCGATATTTTTGAAGCTTCAAGGGATAATAATTAAATATAACAGACAAGAGGGTCGATAATACAGCATGTGCTTTATAATTTGTACTCTATGCCAATTACTGTTACGATAATCAAATAAATAAGGGTGACATGGGCGAAGAATGTAGCACGCACGGGTGTAGACAAATACATACAAAATGCTGGCAGGAAATCTTGAAGGAGGAGACCACTTGGAAGACCTAGGCACAGAAGGAAGTATATTAATATGGATCCTAAAGAAGCAGAATGCGTGCAGACTGGATTTATGTGGCTCGGAGGAGGGGAAAAAGCGGCAAGCTCTTGTGAACACGCTAATGAACCTTCGGGCTCCACAGACGGTAAGGAATTCTTGCCCAGCTGAATTTCTCAAAAATTGCTGTACTGTATGGACTTGAACTTCCGACAAGTTCTCTTGGTTCCGAATAAAAATCTCGCTTCTGTTCTTCAAAGAGCAGACTCGCAGGGAGCAGGTGACCAGATGTCAGGACGCAGACTACACAGATCGAATCTCGCCTGGGAAACCAGGTTCGTAGCTTTCCTCAGTCAGTCTACGCTAGCATCGGGATAATATTTTACGTAGGAACTCCGGCTCATTCCACGTTTGCACGGAGTCAGTGAGCAACCTAGAATCAAACCAACCAAACCTGCTTTCCGTGTCTGCAGAAGGTACAAAATACAGGTCTTTCGGCAAGACGTTAATTACGCAGCAGCTAACGTACCTGGCTGGTCGACCTGAATGCACGGTGGCACCAACTGTCAATCGCAGTGAGTCCCACCTGCAGTCCCCAACCTCATGTGTTGTGAGCTGTGTCCCAAAGTGAAGTTTATCTGCTTTCGTTTACTTTCTACATCCACGATGAGGAGCCGGGATAGCTCAGTCGGTATAGCGACTGGATACAGTCTGGACGACCGAGGGGTCGCAGTTCGAGTTACGATAAGATCAAGAATTTTCCCTTTTACGCGTCGTCCAGACCGGCTCTTGGGTTCACCCAACCTCCTATCCAATGGGTACCGGGGGCTCTTTCTCCGGGAGTAAAGCGGCCGGGGCGTGAAGCTGACCACGCACCAACTAGTGATGAGGTCAACAAAATGTAGATCTATACATCCATTCCCCTATACGCCTTTATGGCACAGTGCTTAATTAGTTGAGCAAAGGGACAACTTCACATTTTTTATTTACGGTGAGTCCCTTGGTACTTTGGCTGTATAGTGCCATTGTATCGGCTTCGGATGACGACTTGAGTAATTTGTGAACGAGAATTGGCTGGGGAAACGTAAGTAGCAGGAAAAAACTGGCTCAATACCACCCTTTCCTTATGAACTGGCATGCGATTGAACTCGGACCTCCGTGGTGAGAAGCCGGCGAGTAACGGCGCGGCCTACAGTGCGGTGTCACTACGCGAAACATTACTAAACGCCGAAGTGAGTGCGAAGTATCAGTGACCAGGTGAAAAACTGGACAAAGCAAGAGAAGTGAGTCTAGAATGCACCAGTCTCACACACACTGCTTAGGATTTACTTTCCTGCGGCAAAGAATACATGTGAAAGGTAAAGCTATCCCTGTAACAGATCGTGGAGGCCCACAGCGTTGTGAGACGTCGAGGCTCCCACATTTTCTAGAC
Source organism: Cryptotermes secundus (assembly GCF_002891405.2). Lineage (NCBI taxonomy): Eukaryota > Metazoa > Arthropoda > Insecta > Blattodea > Kalotermitidae > Cryptotermes > Cryptotermes secundus. Next base: position 245,590 of record NW_019744411.1, read on the forward strand.
AATCAGCACACAGATGGCGGTGAGGTTGTCAGCCTTACGCGCCGTCCGCCTTTAACACCCAGGAAGATTCCAAGTACTCACTTCTGTCAGAGGCTGAGGCGACCCCCAAGGCCATAAGGTGCCTGGCAGATTTAAGTAAATTGAAAAATAAATACATGTTGCTGAAATGCTGGCAGCCACAAAATCCGACAGAAAAGAATATTGCCCATGTTAAAGATCCGGCTTTGGACGAGAATGGCGACGAACAATTATAAATAAATAAATTATATTTAATTCTATCATGTTCTTGGCACTCTTTTCTGTATCGCCGTATGTCCTAAAATTTTAACAACTGGTAAGAATGAGGATGACATATTAATACAGAAGCAATAACGAAGCAAGAGCAAATTCAGGACCGAGCGCACGATCCAAAATGAAACACATATGGCAACATCGCAACCAATAGCTCCATCTGTCTGTCCTCTCTCTCTCTCGCTCTACGCCAACGCCCGCCAACTTGTGTGCCGGTTACTATAGCCGTAGTGACAGTGCATAACCATGTCTTACACAACCGTCTGTAACTTACCTATACCCAATTTGAACTTTATTCACAAACGGAACAAGAACATATACGGTGGGTCCAGGATCCGTTAGGACTAATTTTTTTTTTTTTTTTAATTTTGCCCAGCAATGCCATCTGTTGGCGAGTTGTGGCGTTAAGATGCTTGAAGTTTCAGCTGTGGCTGTCTATAATTTCAAAGCGCAAGCATCGCTGCATCATGTGTTCTGACTTTGAATGTAACAGTACCGTACTGACGCTCGGCGGAATATGGCGGTTGAACAGAGAGCCAACATCAAATTTTGTTTGAAGTTAGGCAAAACAGCCGGAGAAGCGTACGAAATGATGAAAAGTGTGTACGGCAGTGGCTGTTTGAATCGCTCGAACATTTTTCGATGGTATGCTGTATTTCGTGACGGCAGGGAGGACAATGAAGACGCTCCACGCGCATCAAAGCCGAGAACAAGTCGCACTGAAGAAAATGTGTTTCTGCAAGACACACCGAGGAACTTTTGGGAATACCAAAAAGTACTGTGCATCAAATTTTGACCGAGGATTTGGGCAAACGGAAGGTCTGTGGGCGGTTTGTACCGCACGCGCTCTCAGGCGATGGAAAACGTGCCAGAGTGGAACACTGCAAAGACATGTTACGGTCGGCCCAAAGTGATACAAAATTTACAAAATCGATTGTTACTGGTGATGAGACATGGTGTTTTCAATATGAGCCTCTCAAAACGAGGCAGAGTGCAGCGTGGTTGAGCCCAAACAAAATGCGCATGCAAAAGAGTCGAGTAAAGACACTGCTAACCGTTTTCTTCGAGTCCAAAGGGATCATTCACTAGCAATTTCTGCCAGAAGGTCAAACAGTGAATTCTGATTATTATCTCGGAGTCCACAACCGTTTGTGGGCGAGAATTTTTCGAATTCGACTTGAATACCGAGAGCAAGGTTCCTGGTCGCTCCTCCATGACAATGCCCCACCCCACAAATCGAAGATCGTGCGCGATCTTTTTGCCTTGATCATCCTCCGTATTCGCCAAATTTGGCTGCAGCAGATTTCTGGTTGTTTCCAAAAGTTAAATTGGCGATGAAAGGAGACGGTCACGACACCATCCAGGACATCCAACAGAAATGCACCGCAGTTTTAAATGTGATTTCACAAAAGGAGTACAGTGACTGTTTTCGAAAACTTTTCAATCGATTCCAGCTATGTATTGATTCAGAATGAGACTATTTTGAATAAAAACAGTGAAATTTTGAAAATAATTCACGTCTTGTATGTTTAATGAACACAGTCCTAACAGAACCTGGATACACTGTGTATGGAAAGCAACACAGATGGTAGCACGCGACAGTATACAAATTGAACCCAAGCACACCTTTCATCTTGATAAACAATCTGTACCAAGCTCAACGCTCAACGGTACATCCCTCGGCCGGTGAACGCTTGTGCGCTACTGACACCATACAGTCTCATACGTGCGTACCAACATTAACCTCTACACCAATGGTTACCAATATGGCGGGCGCGCGCCCATTGGAAAGCATGAGGGGATTCCAGGACGGAGGGAGGTTAGTGCCACGAGAAAAGGCTCTATTTACAATGTAAAATTCCCACGAAATATTCCATTTTTACCTGGTTTAATCATCTCCTCCATAAGCATCAGTCAGCACTTCTAACTCAAAAATCAGAAAAAAACTATCTCGTAGATTTCAGCATTTGTCGACATTGCTCGTAGCCAAATAAAGAACACCGTGCAGAATTATTTCAGAAATTCGATTTTACTCATTTTCTGGTACGGGGCGCTAGGACTCACATACAACTTTTTGGTACGGGGCGCTAGGACTCACATACAACAATCTACTTCCCTGTTTTCAAACTTAAACTTCATATAAAGAACATTTCATTAGCCGCTGTTGCTACAGCGTCAGTCCAGCTGATGCCGCCTTTATATCCGGCACTATGTAGGAAGTTTCAAAACGTCAGCACCGTGTTAGAGGCACTGGACATCCTACAAAGGTTAATTTTCCCCCTTTTTGATGGAAACTAGGGTACACATACAAAGGGGCCCTAAAAAGAAATACCTATGTACCTTGACGTGTCGACTAACGCTCCAGTAACAAAGAGCAGCTTTTAAATTTCATCTTTCTTATTCTTTTAGTTACTTTGGGTGGAGGCCGCGCCATAGCTCAAGCGGTTAGTCGCTGGCTTCCCCCTGCGGGGGCCCGGGTTCGATCCCGGGTCTGGTCAAGTGAGATTTGTGCTACACTGCGCTGCACTACACTAATCTAAGTCAAAGTCAAAGTCACAATGCGACTGACGGTCAGTCAGTCAGTAAGCCTTGGTGTCGAGCCCCATCTGAGGTTTATAACCAGATATTTATTACTGTTTGACACTTAAGGTCTTGATGTTGTGGGGCGCCCTCTTTGACGAGAGAAAGGGCCTATGCTGCTGGCATTTACCAGTGCAGTCTTTCTCGGGTCTAAGTCCCTTGGGATTCGTGGCCATATTTTACAGTCTCAGATTTGAGACTCCCTTTTCGTCGCCTCCTACGACTCGCTGGGTCACGGTGGAGGTAATCGACCCCGCCTCCACAAGGGTGGTCGGTCGGTCGGTCTTGCTGTCGAGCTCCATCCGGGGCTCATGACCAGATATTTCTTGCTGTTACTAATCTAAGTCAAGGCCGCGCAATAGCTCAAGCGGTTAGTCGCTAGCTTCCCAACGCGGCGGCCCGGGTTCGATCCCGGGTCCGGTCAAATTGGATTTGTGGTGGACAAAGTGGCGTTGGGACAGGTTTTCTCCGAGTACTTCGGCTTCCCCTGCCAATCTTCATTACACCAATTGCTCCACAATCACCCTTACCTATCATCCGGGGCTGGTACAATAGGCCAGAAGTGGCCGCAGTACAAAGGACTTAGACCCACCCCACCAGCAATACAAAAAATCTAAATCAAAATTTACATTACGACTGGCGGTTTACCGCCAATCATTTCGTCTTGGCGTCAGCCCCTTCAGGCCCACAATCAGAGATTTTTTCCAACTGAACTCCTGCGCTAATAGTCCTTAAGAATCATCCTCTCTGTGGAGAAGACGGGTTTCTCTCTTATGAAGATGCTTGGCCTTTCGTCTAATGTTCCTTTCGTCCATATAACATGTTACTGAAAATTCTTCCCTTTTTCACTACACACAAGTCCTCTGTCAGTACAGGCTTTCCAGAGCAGATCATGCCTAATTTACTTATCTTAAGCTACAACGGCAGCATAGGCATTTGAACGGACGTAAGTTTGACTACTGTCAAGTTTAAGCCTCTTCTTATATTTTCTATGTGTGGTTTCACCTTGTCCTATATGGTGTACATGTTCATTCTCATGATTTTGTATGACTTCTGCTTGTCGAATACACAATACTGTTATATAATCGTATACATACGGAAAGTTGAAAGCTGTGTGCAAGTCGCGGACCGTTGTGGGCCTTGGAAAATTTCCAATGGTGCGCAAAGCCTTGTTTTGCATTGGCTGCAATTTTAAGAGGTAGGTGTTTGGCGATAATTCCGAGGCGGGACAAGCGTCAGTCATTACTGATCTGATCAGTGCTTTATAGAGAGTTTAATGTTTGCGTTTAAACGCTCACTTCCGAATAGGGAGTAGATTCTAATAAATTTTCTGAAGGCCTTGGCTTCAATCATTTCTATGCGAAGTCTCCACGTAATCCTCTTATGGAAGATTACACCCAGATATTTTTCGTGATTGACAAAGGGGATATTCTGCTCATTTAGTGGAAGATGAGCCTCAGCGGTCACTTACAACAAGTCTTAGTTATAAAGGCTCCGCACGAACCACACAGAAAGCACGTTCATTTGCGCGCTGTTGCCTAGCAACGAGCTATTACATTATTGCACTGAGATACAGCTTTCATTGCTGCACGTTTGAACGTGTTTACCGAGCCGTTGCCTAGAAACG
>NW_019744411.1:250211-254042 GCF_002891405.2 Cryptotermes secundus
CGATATATGATATAAACTCCGTCCTAAGTGCAACAATATATTGTAGGTCTTTCGTCTTGCTTTCTTCTACACTACATGAAAAATAAAATTAAAAGAATTTTTAAAATTGGAACTGAAGATTAAGTGCCAGTTCATGAAGGTCAAAATTGACGTGTGTGGGTGGCAAAGATGAGGTACGAATCAGACAAATATCAGCGAAGAACATCCCGTTAGCAGCGACGAAGGGAACAATTGGGAAGATCTGTATGTATTCAATTTTAAACTGGGTGCAGTGTAACAGCTACGTGAGTGTATACACCTGATAATGGCCATTTACGGCCGAAACATGTAGTGTAGAAGAAAGCAAGACGAAAGACCTACAATATATTGTTGCACTTAGAACTGAGTTTATATCATATATCGTATAGAGTGCAACAGGATGCTTAAATATAGTATTATATCCATTCTCATTTTCCAACCTTCCCCGTGTGCACCAGATACATGAATACAACAATTACGAGTAAGTTTATAAATATAAATGCGAGTGCAAACTGTTACATTTATTTCGAAGAATGGGGGGCAAAATTTGTTGCTGAAATGAAAACGATTGAGAAGCATTCTGCTCAAAGACATGACATGAAGCCGAGAAGACAACAATGCGAACCTCCAGCGTATATAGCGCGAACTTTCAATAGTAATGCCGGAATTTAGCGTCATGTTGTGCGCAGAACATTTTATTCGATGCCAATCTCACAATATATGTAATATAAATGCGGTATGAGACAAGGAAACACGTACCCTACTTGAAGCTGGTTCTACCGTGCTCATCAAGAAAAAATGATCATGACACAGGACTCAGGACTTCATGTCTAAATAAATTAAAAAGAATAACAAAACTTGCAATAACAACAAGATCAATAATTAATGAACATTAGTCTAATTTTAACTGCTTAAAATTGTCACAAATTTTAAGGCAGATCTGCGGATTTTAAGGTAGAAATTGCTAAATTAAAATACGTCTGTATTGCGAATAACGCTTACCAGTTGGAACACTAGGACACAGGTTTACATTATCCCTGTAACAGGTCGTGGAGGCCAATAGGGGTGTTAGACGTCGAGGCTCCCAAATTTTCTAGACAATCAGGGTGTTAGACGTCGAGGCTCCCAAATTTTCTAGACAATCAGCTCACAGATGGCGGTGAGGCNTGCTGGTACTCATTTCTGTTGGAGGCTGAGTCGAACCCCAGGGCCAGAGTGTGACTGGAAGGATTAGGTCAATTTAAAAATCCGATTACCTCATCCGGAATCGAGCCCGCGACCTTCCAGCGTGTAGCATAATGCCGCAACCAACTACGATAGCGAGTCCACATATTATTTTCATTATTTAAGTCTATAACAAAAGACCTTGGAAGTAAACGACAATACGACCTTCCCCCAATTTTAAACATTGAGCAATGGTAGGGAATAGCAAAGAAAGTTGAGAGTGACTGCGTATTTCCGTATTCCGTATTGAGGGGGTGGGTTTCCCCATGCACTTAGACCGGTTACTGGTCCATTGTGCGTCCCCCTTTAATTTCTACTGTCTCCATACCCTACCGGTACTGGTGCTTACTATCAGCCCCTTTCTGCCAGCGAGGTCGTCCCTCCTCTGGCAGGGGTCCCTAGTTCCTTTCTACCAGCAAGGTTTCTACCCTCTACTTGGCAGTGGTATCTAATACTTTTTAGTCCCTTTCTGTCAGAGAGGTCCCCCCCCTCCTCTGGCAGTGGTACCTGATAATTCCCCCATCTACCGGAGGAATTGGAAACTAGTTGGGCGGGAAACTTGGCCTAATTTTGCTCAGAGGTCTCCTAGAGTCATTAGGTTCTTTTACGTGCCGTAAATCTACGACACGGGACCCACGGCTTAAGGTCCCTCCCGGAGGACTTGTTCCCTAAATTTTTCCGCCCTTAAAAATTCCACGACCTCCGCCGGGTTTTTGAACCCGCGTACCTTGAGTCATGAGGTGGAAAGACTGACTGCGTAAGTACTATCAGGTGATGGGCGAAAACAGTGGCCGAAACATGTCGTAATGTAGAAACTTTATAGTTATCATAGAATTATATATACAGTTCTATTTTCAACATACTTCCGGTATTCCTACGATGGTACGAAATACAGGGTTAGGCGAAATACATTTCTAACCTACTGAACTCCACGGGCAAAGGTCTGTACAAATTTCCAGACGAAACCTACGTGCCCTTAATAATAAAACGCATGTTGGTGGAATACCTTATGACTTTGTTCAAGCACCTAATTGTGCAAACCAGGGTTATCCAGCTTGTAACGGCTGATGGACCGCATTATTGTACCACGGCTACCTGCCCGCTGGTGGAATTATAAAAATTATAAGTTTTCCAATAAAGCGGTACAAATATCTGCCGCGTCGACTGTGTTAAAAGTTCGCCAGACAGTACCGATACAAAATTCAGCGCCTTAGTTGAGAGAGGAGGAAAGCGTTAGTACATATGTTTTGCAATGGAAGGATACATTCAGATGCAGGACAAAAGTATCTGGCGGTCCGCGTACGGCCCGCCAGCCGAAAATTTGGCCGAAAGTTGCGAATTGGGCAGCCACGGTGGAAACCGTGAATTACTACTACCGAAACTAAAATATTATACTAGACCAGCCGTGTCAAACATGCGGCCCCCATATCCACAAAGTGCGGCCCCTTAACTTTTAGAGCTAATTGATATTAAAATCAATATTAAAGTTCTAGTAGAAATATTTTTTGTAAAGACAGTTTTCCAACAGACCAGAAGACAAGAAGTCTCACGCAGGCATAAATTAGCAGACTGCAGGAAAAGTGATTCTGAGAATTGCAGAAGGGTTTGTCCAACTAACGGTTTGTAAAGTTCGTGAAGGACAAACTATTGTATTTCAGAAGGTTAATGCACTAAAATCCGCACAGCCTCACCACCCCAAGTATTTCCAAGAATCCCTTTTGGAGGCATAGTAAGAATGCAAGGAGGGTGGCAACTGACAGACAAGTGCAAGGGATTTCTACCTTCAAAACTAGCTTGCAACCCCCAGCCATTGTCTAATGGGCTGCTAGCAAATTTTCACTTTTATGACCATTGAGACAAGATACACCTTCCTACTAGTCCGGTAGTCTCTTGTACATTGTCATTCAGTTCATTTTCACACAGCGACAGGTGCTGATGTTACATTGTGATGAACGTATAAAGGTTATAATTAAACATTAAATTATCAACTACGAGTTTTCTTGTATATGTACAGTAACATTTAAAGGGCAATGTCGCTTTCAAAAAATTCAAGTAGCAAAAAAAAACTATTGGAAGTGAGCGCCGTGTTTTTCAAGAAAAATGGGAAATCGCTTATTTCTGTTGTGAAATAGAAGGTAAAATTACATGTTTGATTTGTGGGCAAAATATAAGTGTTCCACTTTAGGTAATTATATTGAAATTATTCCTAAACAATAAATAGAATTAAATTTCCTTGTATCAAAATCTAATGTGTATTTCTATTTTGAAGTGCGGCCCTCGACTTTTATTTATAGGGCTGAGGTGCTCCTCTGTACAAGCTGAGTTTGACATGCCTGAACTAGACAGAGACCTGAGATGTTTAAGATCACAGAGTACATTAAATTACTTATAATGTGGAACTAGTTTCCAGATACAGTAACTGATAAGACAGTTATGTGCTTCCTGAATACATTCCCCACCACGAGGCCACAACCTGTTGACCACAGCCGGCCATGTTTCTGCCAAAGAAAGCTTCGAGCCAGCCAGTAACCGGCCACGACTTAAAACCGCTGTCGGAGTAACTGTGCTGAGCCCCAAAACGGGGGGGGG
>NW_019744411.1:254165-277763 GCF_002891405.2 Cryptotermes secundus
CCATTCAGGTAGGGGAAGACCCCTGCTTGCGTTACAGGGGTTCAGCAAGTGCAAAATCCTAATAACCTGTAAGTAAATAAACCCAAAAGAGAAAGAACTGTTCTGATAAAACACGAACAGACGTAGCCAAAATACTTGCACTGGGATGGCGGTAAGCGTTGTGCATGCAAAGGGAACCACCGAGAAGGACGGACAGAAATACAGAATAGTACAGCTGAAGCATTAGAATAGGAAAAAAGGGAAGTTTTAGGAGCCCTTTCACAATGTGGACAGACCTGCCTCGACGGATCTGCGTAACATGAACTGCGAGATAAGAATGCATACAAATTTTAGTCGTAAAAGCTCCCACAAAGACGCCACTTCTGGGAACCATACGTAAATGGGAGGATAATATTAAACAGATCATAACTAATTATGATAAGGGGTTTCGGAAGATTCGATCTGATCAGGATTGGGCCCAGCGGCAAGTTTCTGTGAGCACTGTATTTCATATAAGCAGAGATTCTTAACTGGAATTCGATAAGAAAAACTTAATAAAAGGAAACTGGTTTGTCAGGGTGGGTGTTTTGGCGTAGAATCCAATCGCTTGTAGATTGAGGTAGCCTGTCCGTGTTGCCGAAACAACTGACTAGACCAGTCGGTTCTCTGGTTGCTTAAGAATGTCGCCCTGCCGTCAGAAGATGCAAGGTTGGGGGGGGGGGTACTTTGCTGTTTGTTCAATTTATTCGCTGTTACTGCTCCTGGATAACTGCTTGCACGGTGATTAGGTGCTCTTTTTAAGGCTGTGATTCTACACGCATGCGCATGTGGTCACACACCCACAGTCACACACTCTAGTGTGCTAGCGGGGATACGGACATTCAAGGGTTCCTCCATGATAGTTTCCGAAGTGGGGCTTGCACAAAATTTGCCCAAGAACTTACGCTTACACCCATTAATACTAACTTTCTGATCGTCCTAGAGTATTCACGACAGAATAAGACTTTCAGAAAGTTGGCCTGATGTTAATATCGTCACGTCTCACAGTAACTAAAGACGGGGTTCGGATTGGTAATTGAATTTATTGACAACCTACCAGGCCGTAACTACAAATAATTATAACACTGTTCTGATTTTCACACTACAAAGCACTCCGCGCTAATCTCTTCAGTCTATCTGCACCAGTCTTCACGGATTTATAACACAGGCACTATAAGAGTCTCCCTAAATCACATACTCCCAATACCACTGCGCTACAGCACACATAAAGTCTTCAAATCACATGTTAAATCTTCACAGGCTGACTTCTCGTACTCTTCTGTACTCCTCGAGCTTACTGCTTCCTTGCCTGTTCTCGTGCTTCTGCCACTACGACTACTCGTAGCTGCCCTTTGCGAATTGTCACTCTTACTTACGTATACTTGCGTATACAGCCACGGAACGGACATGGACCTACAGCAAGCAAATCACGTGTTCGCTATCCAGCCAGTCTACTGGCGCGTCTGTCGGATCTACAGAAAACACAGCTTCCTTGGACCGTGTTTACAGAGCTGTTGCCTGGCAACGCGTTGATCAAATCCGTTATAATATTTTGTATTAATACTTAATAGATTTCCTTCTTTTTAAATTTTGGCTTTTCCAAAAATCTATTGGATGACAGATGCTTGGCGTGCCCCGACCTACGGACACCCATTAGTATACCTAACACGGACACGTTATGTCCCTCTGAAACGCCTTTTACCCACCTACCAAACTACGAGACAGCATGTTCCTGCGAAACACTGGCGCCCACATACCACATGACTCATCCTGACGATTGAGGCAGTAGGTTGCTCCGAAGTGTTGATACCTTCTGATAAGACTGCTTATCATGAAAGAAACAGCACCTTCTTACACGCTGTTACCTACCCACCCACAAGATTAATGGTGTAAAAACCCACAAGACCACAATATGAGTATTCAACGGAGTGAAAACCTCGAACCTCATAATTACGTGTCTGTTCGGGTGCTTACGTTACTTATCTTAATTTCAACTGGCTCAGAAGACGGTTGAATGGCTGCGATGAACCTTCGGTACCATCGTCTTTTTCAAGAAAGGCTGTAACTAATTCTTAACCTGTAGGACAATCAGGTGGGGCAGGAAAATTTCGAAGGGTGAGCAGCGTTCTGGACAAATATCAAATCTTCCCTCCGAAATATATATATTAGGCAACAACTTGTTCTCTGCCCCCAAAAATGAATTTCTTATTAGACTACTGCCTCTTGTTTCATTTACGTTTGGTTTATTTAATAATTCCAATTGCTCAGATTATATGGCGTCGTATGAAAGGATGGTTAATGAATAATGATGGAAATGACACTGGAGAAAGCGGTCGTGGCCCAGTGTAAAGTACTATAGCGACATTTCGCTCGAGGAAAGTCAGAAACAGCCTCAGCCACGATAGCTGGTCTTCAGGCCGAGATATGAGCCCAATGTCGCTCACTCTACAGCAACGCTGCCTTGTGCTTCCTTACGACTTGCTTATTGTGTTTCTTTGTCCACTGGTTTGTTCGACATCCAAATAGACTGCGTCTAATCTAATCTAAAAAGGTAAACATATCCTTGTAAGAGACCGTGGAAGCCCAAAGGATTATGAGACGTAAAGGCTCCTACATTTTCTAGACAATCAGCTCACAGATGGCGGTGAGGTTGTTAGCCTTAAGTGCCAGCCGCCCTTTACCCTCCAGGAAGATTCCTGGTACTCATTTCTGTTGAGTCGACCCCAGGTCCATAGTGCGGATGGCAGGATTAGATAAATGGAAAAATCCAATTAGCTCATCGGGAATCGAGCCCGTCACCTTCCGGCATGTAGCACAGTGCTTCAACCAACTACGTTGCCGCAACCCCCCCCCACCAATCTAATCTAATCTAATCAACAGATCAAACACGATGCAAAGAAAATCATGCACAGTTAGTACTGATGTATCATGCATTGTCTGGGATTCAATATGCACATTTTAGAATACAAATCACTACTCCGTAGTGTATATTCCGTGGGTATGGGTACCACCACAATGTCCCTTACACCAGAAAGATGCTGTCCGTAACTTTAGGCCTGGCCGTTCACAACATAACGCGCAGTGAACTTGAAGGAGTACACTAACTTAATAGTACGTGGTGCAATCCAAAAGAACCAGAAATCTATATAAATAAAAACTATTACGTCTTACCTAGATCTTATTCTGCACCATCACCCTCAAAGTAGTCCCCTTGGGAGCGCATACACCTATCCCAGCGTTTCTGCCACTTTTGAAATTCATCCTGGAAGTCTTTCTTTGTCAGGGTGTTTAGTAGCGCCTGCGTTTCCACTTAAATTTCCTCAACTGTATCAAATATTCGCCCCTTCAATTTGAAGTCGCATGGAGCTAAGTCTGGCGAGTACGGTGGGTGGGGAACAACTGCCATCTTGTTTTTGGCCAAAAATTCCTGCACAATGTAAGATGTATGCGGTCGTGCGTTGTCATGGTGGAGTACCCAGTCGTTCGTGCGCCATTTCTCTCGACGTTTTCTCCTCATGTCCTCCCTCAAACGCCTTAGAACATCGCGATAGAACTCTTTATTGACTGTCTGACCAGGAGGGACGAACTCCTTATGAACAATCCCGTCAATATAAAAAAAAACAGATCAACATGGACTTAATGTTGCTCTTGACTTGTCGATCTTTTTTTGGCCAAGGTGAAGAAGGGCTCTTCCATTGCGACGATTGCTGCTTGCTTTCAGGGTCGCAGCCATAAACCCAACTTGTCACCAGTGACAACCTTCGAAAGAAAGTTTGGATCCTCTTGAAGCTGTTGTTGAAGTTCCCTGCAGACTTCCAAGCGATGCTGCTTCTGTTCATTTTGCAGCAGTCGTGGAACAAACTTCGCCGCAATCCTCCTCGTGTTCAGTTCCTCTGACAAAATTATTCGTTGACATGATCCATAATTTAGTCCAAAGGTGTTATAGAGGTCTTGGGTGGTCTTGCAGAATCAGATCCATAACTTTCGCGACATTTTCTGGTTTGGTACCAGTTGACGGCCGTCCCGAACATTCGTCATCATCGGTCGATGTTCGGCTATTTCTGAAACGCTTATACCAGTCGTAAGTTTGTGTCTGGCCTAAACTGCTGTCACAAAAACCTTGCTTCAACATTTGGTGCGTTTCTGCAGCGGTTTTCCCAAATTTAAAACAAAACCTTATACAAACACGCTGCTCTCTCAGGTCAGCCATCGCAAAACCGCAAACTCACGGAAACACAACAATGGATATACGCTCACCAACAATAAACCCAACCACTCAACTCGACGCCGCTTTCCACGCTGATTCAACAAGGAACGTTGCTACGACGGAATCAGTCAATAGGTCACAAATGGCTATAACACGTAAAACATGTAATATTCGAACATGAAAAAAATATTTCTCGACATATCCTTCACCAGCATTGATATACTTGTCCTATCGCTTTACCAGTGCGGCAAAACCCGCAGCAGAGGAGTCTTCTGACTGTCGTCTCAGCCACTTCCCCAACTGGTCGGGCATAATTTGTGACTTTAAATGTCCATGAGAGATTTTCTCGACCCAGCTGTGGACCGCTTTACACGACAAACACTTCCCACCGTAAACAGGAAACATTTCTTTATGCATATCCTTTGCACTGAGTCCTTTTGCCCACAAGATCGCACAACAGAACGCTGCTCTTCGATAACACACACCTCAAGCAGGGTCGCCATTTTGACTACTGAAACCAACCCTTGAACATGCGCATACGCGTCTGCTACCTAGACTGCCATGAAGCTTGACTGTGCTGGTACCTAGTGACGCACACAGAAAGCCTATGACGTCCATTACAGCTGTTTTACTTCCATTTGTGACCTATTTACTGACTTTCTCGTAGATTCTGTTTCAACATTCTTCAGATATTCATACACCGGTGGGAAATTTAAACACATGCCAAAGAACTTCTCTTCCGTAAGGTTGCCAGCACAAGGTATGTCGCACCATGGCTGAGAGACTTCAAGACGTGCAGTCAGTCGAGGCCTGCCGTGTCACTTCTCGCTATACTTCTGACGCGCAACCCAGAGGTCAGATCTCAAAACAAGGCCTGTAGTTTGTACAAACCAACGCAATATTCGGTGTCCTGTGTGTCTGTCGGTCTGCAATTTACATCTCCCATCTCCGAAAACATACAACGGTACTGGAGGGTATTGGAAGGGGCTCGGGAGACAGCACTAACAATAATATACACAATGACATCGTAGTTCGTGCTGATTCAGTACAACCCTACAAACCGGGCGTTGCCAACTTGTTCAAACAAGAATCTGGGTATTTATTTTCAGGCGTATTAACGCAACTTTCGTAAAGGGCTTAGTGACTGCGTCGTTATTGTCACTGTGCCATACATCATTGGGCATCTCTCCCATCTGGAGCCCCGTTATCGCAGCAGCAGTCAAGAAACTACAACTCCGTCAAGTGTTGTTTGAGCGGGAAATTTTGTTTTTCTTGTGTTAGTACCATTATGAGTACTGCTTCTCTGCAGTGATGATTTTTATCGAGATACTTCTCTGGGGCAAGGCCTCATACATGTGGAGTTTTAATAATTTAATGCTTTCTTAGCTCTCGCAGATGGTTTGTGCTGTGTTTGATTTTTATACCCCATCTCTAAGCTGGCACAAGTGTTCGGAGATTGGGACTAGCCCTTAACGATTGGGCCCAACTGAGTAGGATTTACCTAAAGACGGGAACAGAATCCAGTCTCCGAAACGTTTTGAAAAATAAACAGGGCACTTTTTTAAGTAAAGAGAGGACGATGAATAATATCCAAGAACATAACATTTGTACTTCATTCATGTAACATGTTTCGGCCTTACGTGGCCATCCTTCGGTATACAGTAAATCCTGGCTAATCCGGATTAATGAAACAAAAGAAAGATGGCCGCGCCATAGCTCAAGTGGTTAGTCGCTGGCTTCCCACAGCGGCGGACCGGGCTCGATCCCGGGTCTAATCAAGTGGGATTTGTGGTGGACAAAGTGTCGCTGGGGCGGGTTTTCTCCCAGTACTTCGGTTTTCCCCTGCCAATCTTCATTCCACCAAATTCTCCATCGTCATAATCACCTGGGGCAGGTACAGTAGGCCAATCAGTGGCCGCCGTGCAGAGTGGACCCAGCTGGACTACACCCCCCACTAAGCGAATTAAAAAACTTAGCCCTAGAAGACAAAAAACTAGGTAACAAGTACATGAAAAATTTAATAATATAGATAGTGCTGATGAAAATAAATTTAAAAACTATCACTACAGTCATTTATTCCTGTCAGAAGCTGAAAAGCTGGGTCCCCATCCATCTCAAGCGAATCTTGCATGCTGAAGGTCCTCTTGACCTAATTCCTCTTGCTTCTAAATGCCATGTACCTTTTAAAGTATGCACTCAACTGTGAACAGAATTTTTCATATTTCGATCCGGATTAACTGTAACCAGATTAGCGTGGGTTTACCGTATCCTGTGCTGTAAATTATTTCATTGTATCAACCACCTATCTAGGGAAGCAACAATTAAAATTTGGTTTAAAGTTAAAAATAAAGTAAATAAGAAACAAAATTTCCTGCCGATGTGCTTTGTGTGCTGATGTTCTTGACCGTGGCTGCGACTAACGTGTAACAGTTTTACGTACATTTTGGTGTACTTCTGTCGTCACAGGCTCACACTTATATGCTTAACAATATGTTATATTGCGTTGTACACTGTACTATTGTAGATACGCATGGTGCCCGTGGTTCGTCACGAGGTTTCACGTGTTTTACGATTTTTATAGTAGCGTGTGTGATTGTGTGTGCTGCCATCCGGTGTAGGGTTGCCGTACAATTTCGAATACTGAACTGTGTCTACGTGGTATATCTGTAGAGTGTGTCTGTCTTCCTTTCCTTCCCGTTTCTATGACGTTCAGGGTATTGGATATCGTTAAGTGTGTGTGTGTCCTTTATTTCATATATGGTTTGAACATCTCAGGTCGCTTTTGCTGTTTACAGTTAAATATGCCAGTGTAACCATCACCACGCAACCAGCGCAACGTTTACAAAAAGTACACTAACGAGACTAAAAATAAATACTAAGTAATAACAACTCTGTAACAGGATGCTTAAATACAACATTAAGTTTGGAAATACATGCACAGCCTAATAATTCCTGCGCATTCGCTTTTTTTTATTATACCGAAAATGGGAGGGCACTCGGAAAAAAAGAGTTGTACGCAATAAATCTGTGATTGAGTCTCTTCTACAAATTCCTCTCGATACATTTCGCTCCAACAAATATTTACTGAGTTGCAGCTTACGCACCAAATGAGTGCAAGAACACATGCAGGTCGTCTTGCGAACTGTCAGGTCTTGTCATCCGAGCCTGAAAAATCGGTGCAAACACAATGCACGTACTTCCCCATATTCGATTGACCTTGACGACGTTACCTAGGAAAGGAAAGCGACTGTTGCTCAATAGACAAAACAAAATGAAATCCATCTAAACAGCCAAGCCGGTTTCGACAAAATCAGCGTTTCGAGTTTGGGCCTCTAGTAAGCTCAGTGATATTTTCTGAGTATACCGCCCATGCAGTTTTACTTACGGACATGGTTTCCATAAATTACGGTAAACCCCGTTCGAAAAACTGTCAACTTCTGTGTTTTGGGGCAGCACATTATCATCCTCTCGGTCTTTAAATTGGGGGCTTCATTCCTCTGACCTGACAACTGGCTCGTCACAGGACGCTTATCAGTATGCCTACCAAGCCACAATGGTATCAGCTACAAATCGAGAATAAGTTCATTCTGACACGCGAAGTCGGAGAACATGTGTACTCCACCAGAGTACAGCTATCCACAGTGCATGCGCCTGGGAAATGATTGGAATTTTAAACAGGATCGATACAAACACATGTCAGCATGTCCTAGCGACCTAAATTCCGTAGCCCGAGGATCGCATAGCGACCACAACTGAGACCGGCAGCGCTTCAAGACGCCACCATACTCACCTCCGGGACACAGCACACATGGTAGTACAGTATTAAAATGGGGAAGATACGCCGTCCTATGCCTAACAGAAATAACATGAAGGCCTGTATAATCTATTCTTCATGAAGAAATGCGAGTATCAAGGGTCACTCTCCGCTTATCTTAACCCTGTTCATTTTATGAAAGGCTGGGTGCACAGCATAACTAATTATGGATGCACTGGCGAACGCACTAAACCACTTCTGGCGAGAAGCGAACAGTTACCCACCGCACAGCCAGTCGCTTCACTGTTTCACTGTATCTCTTATTCTGAGAGGGCTCTTCCGTCCGTCCGTCCGTCCTTCCTCTATGGCTCTACAGTCCTTTGGACCTTGGCCGCTTTTTCAGTTTCTTAATCCAAACTCGGTAAGACTCCTTGGACAGGGGATCAGCCAGTCGCAAGACCGCTACCTACACAAAGAACACACACCCATGCCTCGAGTGGGATTCGAACCCATGTCCCCAGTTGAGCGGGTGAAGACGGTTTATGTTTCAGACCGCGCGGCCACTGTGATCGGCTGCTGCGATGGTCTTAAGGGAAATAAATTGTGGGGAGCTACATAATCTGTACTCTTCACTGAATATTAGTCTTTCTGGTATGGTAAAATCAAGGATGAAACGGGCGAGTATGCAGCCTGAATGGGAGAGATCAGATATGCATTAAAATTATTTCAGTTGTAAAAACTGAAATGAAAATGTCACTTCAGACACACAATAGTGCATATGAGAGGATCGGCTTATATTAGGGTCTAATATTGGCCTTAAGGAATGGGGTTCAATGATGCGGGCTGATTCATGTGATTCAGGATATGGTCCACTGGCCGACTCTCGTTAGCATGGTAACGAATCTTCGGTTTTCACAAAGGTGGACGAATTTCTTCGTTCGCTGAGGCACTATTAGCTTGTCAAGAAAGACCGTTCGTTGAAGTTACATATTCTGAAAACGGACGATGGATGCTAGTGGCTCACAGCAACTACTCTGGTGTTTCTGGCCCGGCGGAGAACGCTGACTGCATCGCTCCCCAGGTGAACCAATCAAATCCCCCGGAGTCTCGTTCTGGCTTGCGTCCGATTTATACAAGCTCCCCTGAATACTTCCAACCCAAACGTCTTATAAAGCATGAACCGGTAACAGCCCGCCCCAGCTCATAAATCTAACTTCAGGCGAATATTTGAGTCGTCTTCCGTTTTCTTTCCCTTCCAAAACATGACCAAACCGGCACTCAGAAATATTCTGCTTTGGGTCGTCTTCGGCAAACAAGTTTACGTAAGTACATACAATCTTGTAGCTCTGGGACTAACAGACTTGCTCAGTAATTCAGTAACAAACTAAATACCTAATGAGCTTTCGTGAACAGTAAGAAATTATTCAGATGGTCAACATATTCCTTATTTTCAGGGAATTGCGTCTGGCTCACAGAATCCCGTCAATAAATACTACGCTTTACCAGCTCAGTCAAGTTCACGTCTTACAACCGCAGATAATTTGAATATGTACGCCTAACCTCGCCTGACGTTTCCTTACGTGCACTTCATCTTCTCATCCTGCGTGCTACACGTCCCGTCCATCAACTCCGCTGTTTAAATATAGAAGAAGCCTATATAAGGCGCTAGTATAGCTTGTTTAGCCTTACACTCACATTCATTTGTTTTCCGAGTCAGCGCTTTCAGCAAAATGTGTCTGTAGAGCAAGAATATGGTTCGTTCAAATTGCTGATTACGCACAAACGGACAACGCACGGGCTGTAACGACTGAGGTCACAGCTCAGTTCCTGTTCACGGCGGTTTTCAGAGTCATGCATTAACGGCACTCAGATATAAGAAAATAAACACCGGAGGATATTTCTTCAAAACTGATAATGCCCATCTAGTCAGGAAATCGACTGCTGTTCGGCACCCGAAAGTCTACGAGTATAACCCTTGGCTGGGTCAGCTCAGTACACGCCATTACACACATTTAAGAACAACTTTAATATTATCCTCCAAATACGGTATGTATCCCTCAGGGATTTCCCACTATAATTATGCTTGTACTTCTCTTCCCACAGGCGTGTCGCATATTTTGGCAATTTAATCCCAGCCGCAAATCGGTTGAGGAGTACAAATTATAAAATTGTGGTCTCCTGGGTTACGGTACCGTGTAGTTCCGTAGGCGGTTACCAAAGTTCCAGTTTCCTCTGAAACGCTGGTAACACCAAGGAAGTTACACGGCGTCATAATCCAGAAGACAACAATCTTTGTTTTCTCTACTGTGAACGTCTCAAATCTAACGCACAAATGCTGAAGCCCTTCATTACGTAATTTTCTCTATCCTCCTGTTGCTTCCGCCTGCTTATGCCCAAGTAGCCAGTAACCAATAATGCCGCATATATGACGCACATTTTACACGTTCTTTTCTTATTGATAAATTGAGGTGTGTCTTATATTCGAGGAATGTGCGTGCACATTTCTATCTTTTTCCTAAAACCTACATTCAAAAACTAGATTTGGCTTCAAGTCGAGGGGTCTTATATTCTAAATAACACCGTGTTAATAGCTTTGAACAAAATAAACTACTGTATTTAGTTACCATCTTACGCAAAATTCAGTGGCATATTTTTGCACAATGATGTAAAGGAATGGGTAACATTCTACCTCTAGATTCTGGGAGAAGGGCTGTTTTCACTTCTAACATAACTTCCACATTTCTTTCTATCCCGCACATTGAGAAAGCTGGTTCCTTACAAACGCCAGAAACCAGTTACAAGAACATACGAGTATACTGTCAACTTGGAAGACCACGATCTAGATCTCAATTCTCATATTAAGCAATAATATGTTGTTCATCAAAACTATAATTAACTCAAACAAAGTCATGGTTAGCACCCCTGTTTCGTATGCGGGGAAGTTCCGGGTTCAAATCACAATCCAGAGACGGGCTACTCTGACTTCGTTTCTTGTGGTTTTTCTCAGCCCCTCCGGGAAAATTCTGGGATATACGGACCTTAAATTACGCCACGACTGCTTACGTCTGCATCCATTCCAATTTACTGTTCATTAACCATCCCGTCACTTAACGGCATGCAGAGTTACCGAGCGCGACGTTAAATATATCGTAAAAAATATGTATTGTGGCGGGTAGACCCGTTGCTAGGCAACGGCCGCAAAACAGATTTGATAATGGCCGTTACTAAGTAACGGCCGGTGTACAATAACAGAGGAACAGTGTTTCCTTGTGCAGTCCGTTCTGAAATGTTATAAGCAGGAAAGTTAAGTTAAGTTGAGTAAGTTGGTTGGTTGGTGAGTGAGTGAGTGAGTGAGTGAGTGAGTTACAGGCCTGCTGGGGTTCACTCCATTGTGAGCTGTTGCTGTTAAAAGCTGGCAGCTGAGGCCGGGGACAGTTCGGAAACCCAGAGGAAGGAGAACGTCCGCCGTTGGAAGCTGCTACCGAGCAACAGCTAGTGAAGACACAGCAGGCTGTGCTCTAGTGAGCTGTAAAGTGTGTGGATTAGTGAAACGGTTATAATTAGTTGTAACCACGGATCTGTAAGAGCTGAATAAATCTAATTACTAATCCAAACCCCTTCTACAGTCACACTCATACACGTGACAGTATATACACTTCAACATACAAAATATCTGTTTAAATAATTCATCAGTAGATCTTCAGTTAAAACTTTGAAAATACTGGTAGATAACTTTAATACATGTCATCTACGGAAATTTTCAAAGCTGAACTGCAATATACCAATAAATTATTTATGCAGATATTTCGTACGCTGAAATGTGTACACATTTTTTGGGCCCTTCTGTAAACGCCGAAGTCATAACGAGGAGAAAAGTAGGCCCTAATTACGCCACAAACAGAGGGTCAAACAGCTTCCTTTTCTTCTGGAAAGACGCTGACTTATTAAACACCGTGTAAACAGGTTTAGGTGCGTGGAGAGACAAGCATACTTTTAAATGCAGTTACACAGAACTTAGCGTTGAACTGGTTAGTACTCGGTGGATCCCAGATTCGATTCGCATCCAAGTTACCCTGATATGTAAGATTTGAGGCTTTCACGGCGGTGACTATGAAGAAAGCAGTCTTCTGGGATTTGGCACCGTGTATATGTGGTGTTAACCGACGTTTCGGAGGAACGTATCGCCTCCATCTTCAGGGTAGAAGAAAAAATANATATACACGGTGCCAAATCCCAGAAGACTGCTTTCTTCTTACCCTGATATGTTTGCAATGCTTCACTCTGCCCCCTTCTGTTGGGACACTTTACAACAGGCCACGATCATTCCTCCCACGTCCAAATTCCCCATTCACAATCGTGTATCCATTCGACACTTCATAATGTAGGCAGTTGGAAACGTGTCGAGAATTTAGAGAATGAGAATACTGCATAAAAAGCAGATTTACACCATTCTTAGGCCATCTATAAGTAACAACTGTAATGCCCGTTGCATATTCAACGGGAAGTCCTTTAATTTTTTATACATACTCTTGCTATCTTATTCAATTTTCTGCTGCATTTCTTACCCTTACTTTTATTCGTATCTCCTATCGCCATCCCTTTCCGTTATCATTCCTCCGGCTCCTTAACCTAAAAACAGTTAAGTACGGGATGGGGGGACAGAATATTGGAAACACAAGACTAGAATCTGCTTGTGTTGGCTACATTGAAAGAACTTCAGTTCGCAACACTGAATATTTTTCTCTCATTTGTGTACACTCTGTAGTGCTCGTGTCAGAGCATTAGTGATTGTGTTGAATGACAGTACGTCTGTAAGATTCTGAAAATGGGAGACCTGTCCGATTTTGAAAAAGGACAGATCGTTGGTGCGCGTAGCTGGAGCATCTGTGACAAAAACTGCCACATTGTTAGAAGTATCGAGAGCAACAGTTTCTAAGGCTATGTCGGCATACATGAATCATGGGAAGGCAACATAAGCGAAGAGGAAAAGTGGGCGAAAGTTAATAGTGACAGAAAGAGATCGTCATACATTGAGAAGGATTGGTTCGAAGAACCACAGAACTACTACAGCACAAGAGACAGGGCAGGAGAACTAAATATTCCGTCTTGGAGACCCTAATTCCACAAAAACTGTCCGAGGTGAGCTTCACAAATCCAACATCCACGGTAGGGCTGCAACTGCTGAACCCTCTCAGACAGACAGACACAGATACACGCAAGCATACATACTCGTGACAAATAAACCGCCGAACATAATTTTCTTTGCGGTGGTGTTCCTATTTTGAGCTCTGATATCTCAGTCAACAAGGTGGCTGGCTACCGGCAAGGAATGCAGACTTCTCTTCCTGGAAATGACAAGAAATCTCATCTTCTCTCTTTTGTGCAGCCCCCTATCTAATTAGTATAATACGGTCGCGTTTTATGCGGATTTGAAATAATGCGGCATAAAAAATATTAATAAAATTCCACCCTATGCGCAAAGTTGGAAATATTTCGAATAACCCCCCCCCCCCAAGAAAAAAAAAACAATCGGCAAAATCACGTGTTTCATAACTAGAATTAAGCGAGATCTCCAAGAACACGTTCTCACATAAAATGCAACAGCACTGTATAGGCTAAAGCGGCCGGAGCATGAAACTGGTCACATCTTGCGGAGATGCATGTCAGTGTTCCCTGTTACACGTCTTAAGCACAGGGACAACTCTGTTGTATTGGGGATTACACAACCTGTTCCAAACTACAGGATGCTAATGAATACGTGTCTTGCAGTCATCATATTATACCCGGCCCGGTTTTGGTCAGTCCCTTAATATTTAGTTTTTGTACTAATGTAAGAACTGGCTTGCCAAGTCCAATAACAAGATGGCCTTGAAACTCTAGCAGTAGCGGCAGAGTTCGTGTCCGCATGTCACGAAGAGAAGGAACGTGAGTACCCTCAGCAAACAGCCTGTATCTGGCACTGGCTGTTTCATAAACACGAATATCGAACTGCACCTGCTGGGATCTTGTTGTTACACAGCGAGTTATGAAACTATGAAATGGACGTAAACACATGCAGAGTGGATGTCATGCAAGTCCACTACTGGCCCCCTAGTCCGGGAATTCCCACAAGCTCAGTTCACGCGAAGTCGAAGTCTCTGTTTCTTACAGCACCGAGCAAGATGGCTCAAGAGGCGACGCTTCTGAATTGTATTCGGGTGGTGTTGAGATCGAATCTCGGCCGGGACACCGACTGTCCTAATTTACGCTGTTTATGGTCTCTCTCACTGCTTACTTCCATATCCTTTCCTAAAAACCGATCATTCAACACCACATAATCTGGGTTACTGACAGCGCCGTTAATCGAACTACAAGAAAGAAAGAAATGCAGGCATTTCTTATAGGGGTCACAAGTCCAGTTCAAATAATTTACTGCCATTAAAACACGAATGGAGGTTAACTGTGATGAGTAAAAGGTAAAGCTATCCCTGTAACAGGCCATGGAGGCCCATAGGGCTGTGAGACGTCGAAGCTCCCACATTTTCTAGACAATCAGCTCACAGATGGTGATGATGACAGCCTTCCGCGCCGCCCGCCCTTTTCCGCCCTGGAAGATTCGCGTTACTCATTTCTGTTAGAGGCTGAGTCGACCCCAGGGCCACAGTGCGGCTAGAAGGATTAGCTCAATTGAAAAAATCCAACGACCTCATCGGGATTCTAACCCGCGACCTTCCGGCTTGTAGCACAGTGCCTCAACCAGCTAGGCTACCGCGTGCCCCTAGTTGTGATAAGTGGCGCTCAGAATTTCAGAACTCCTTTCCTACAAACGTCGACTCATTGTGAACAAGGTCTTTCATTTCTAAACGAACACTGGACATAGGTTTGCAATCTTACTGGGCGTAATGCACTCATCACGTGAGCTGAAAGAGTGATTCCCAGCGTTTTGCATCTGATGTCTCACCGATCATTTTGTCACGAGAAATCGCAGTCCCAACCATATACGGAACAGAGCTTTCATTTTTCTAAGAAGTGTATTACTTTTTACAAAAATGTGCATTTTAATATAATAATAAGAATCAATGGAAGTTCTTAAGAACTTCATGGTTGCAACAAATTGGTTGCGTTTTGAAGGGTTCTATCTTATGGCATATAACGCCGAGTAGCCCATCAAAAGTTAGCCGACGTTTCGGAATAACATGTCGCCTCCATCTTCTGGATCGAATAAACCGAGCAAAGAAACCAGGGTGAAAGCGGGTGGTAAGCAGAGCCCACTTTTAACGCTGGTTTCTTGTTCAGCTTCTGCTCCGACCCTGAAGATGGAGGCGAAATGTGCCTCCAAAATGTCGTCTGACTTTTAACGGACAACACGGCGTTTATGTCTCATAAGACAGAACTCTCTATAACCACTGCAATGAGAACCTCTAATCCTACATGAATACGTCTTACTGCTGTAACTATGTACAATATTGTTCTGCTGGCATAAATGCCACTACAACCCTACTTTCTGGACCATGTCGCCGAGTAGTCTCCTAGAAGTTTGTCGACGTCGTACTGGTTCCATGTTCAGAGTTAAGGAGTAAGTCAAGCACGCGGTAAGCAGTGTGTATGCTCTGGTTGTGCTGTTGGCTACCAAACCACACGGCGTCATTTCTCAGAGCATAATATGCTTCACGGCCACCAGCGTGAGAACTGCAAACAGCACATGGTGCCAATCCTTGTTTACAGCTTTTAGGAGCGTAGTATTCTGACCACCACACGCAGCGAACATGCGTAGGCTATTACGTTTGGTGAGCATAAGTCTATATCTGGCAATTTAAAAATAACTACATTGAATATCAAAACAAATGTGAACAACTCAAGGGAAAAGTACAACATGAACTGCTTTCAGAGTGTGGGGAAGCGGCTGGCGCCGTGAAGGAACAGTCCGTAAGGTTTGACTGCACTCTTAAGTTTGAACAGACTATAGATCTCGGTCGGAAAATGAAATAAAAAGAAACGGGTTTACGGTGACAGGTGATAGGACACTCTGAATTATGATGAGAGGTGCGCAGTCGCATCTGACGAGGGGGAAACGTATATACTAGTTGCAGATAAATTACTTTCAGATGCTATGCGATTTTGAATATCTGTTCAAAAAAACGTTTAGACCTTTATTCACTGTTGAGATAAGTGTATTGTTTACAGACACTACGCTTAAAACCATAAATCGTATTGCTCACTAGGCAATTAATAGCCAAGCACTATACTGCATAGTCACAGGTCTACACGAAAACACACTTTGCCTTGTAAAGACGGCAGATATTAACATTATTATTATTATTATTATTATTATTATTATTATTATTTATTTATTATGCTAGTCACTGTTTCTTATGGGGCTTATTCAGTGCTTGAGGCGGGAAAACGAAGATAAGGGGATCGTTTGGGCATTGAAACGAAACATAATTTGACGCTTTGCAAACTTACGCGTATACATAATATGTAGTTTCATTTAAACTGCATATAAAGAAGACGCAAAATTTATCTGGATGTCAAAACTTACTCACAGACGTTAGTAATATTGTTACGTATTGGGTATATGTCACGCGAGAAGTAACTTCACGCCTTATTTGATATAGCAAATTTATTGCACATACGCTCTTACACTTATACAATTCACAGTTTCACTCAACCCTACTTCAAAGTCAGTATATGCTTTCCACAGTAACTCAGGCATGTCCAAGCGAGGCTGGTTAACTGCAAGTTCATAAATGGCTCTTGCTCGATCTGTGTCTCCCAGCAACGCCCACCAGTGTAACGTGTTTCGTTACTGAAGACGCCGTAGAGATGGTTAATTGGTTTATTTAACAATCTACAAGTAACGGCTACAATTACTTATCACACAGTTGCGGGGTTTCACACTTTATAACCCTAATCGCATTAATCTGTTAACACTGTTGCGGGGTTTCACGATTTATAACCCTATACGCAAATCAGTTCACTCTGTGTTCAGTAGTATACACGTTGACAGTAGGGGAGCTAGGTATCACTGTATCACACACTCCCAATTACACAATTACACACATGTCCGGTTCTTCTTTCCGCGACGGCTGCTATACTCCAACTGTAGTCGTCTGACTGGAGAACTGTTGATAACACACTCGCTCGACTAATACTTAACTCGGCGACTGCTACGTTACAACTGACTCGTAGCTGCTGTGCAGTTCCCATATATGGCCGCAGTGTTGCCTGTTGCGTGCCACGTCACAGCAGGAAGCGGTGCCGCGTCCCCGTGTTTGCGTATAGCCTAGCAACGCTGTTACCTCGCGCCGTCTTACGTCACGGCGCGTTGAGCGTTACGTCACCGCGGAGGGGGGGAGGGAGCGCTGACTCATCCGCCACGTCACTGTGGCCTGAGTTGCCACGTTATTGCTGGGTAGGGAGGGGTTCTCTTTTGCGCAACATGTCACAATATTAACATATCATGGAATATCAATATATTTTAAACACAATCTTAATTAATGAATTTGAAATCTATGAACAAGTATTTTCTTTACCAGTACTCTTTGGAAAATTAGTTCAATTGGCCCATTTCTCTACAATTCTTTCGCGGGCCGGATGTGGCCCGCGGGCCGTAGTTTGGAGACCCTTGGTCTAGAAAATGTGGGGAACTTTACGAGGTGTATCGGAAAGTTCCCGGACTATTATTGTTGTCTGCCTCGGTGAAAGAAGATCAGATGGGAGGTCAAAGTCACACTTCCGCAAGCCAATAGCATCAGTCTGCCAAGTGACAGCGCTGTCAACATGCATAGTTTTTACACAAGTGCTTTTTCGACTTCGCGTTTCGTTTTGTCTGCGATGGATGACAAAATCCAACAACGTGTCTGCATAAAGGTTTGCGTGAAGCTCGTTAAATCCGCTACCAAAACTCCTGAAATGCTTCATAAGGCTTTCGGAGAACATTCTTTATGCCGAACAGCGGTTTTTGAAAGGCATTCACGTTCAAAGGCCGGTCGAGTGTCAGTTGAAGATTGCGAGCTCATGGATTGTTCGGCGATGGTCTTGGTGGATGTGTTCTCAATTTTTTCAACATTTCTGTCGTTTTGCAGGTGCTTGGTCGCCTTGAAAGTTCGTCGACACCGTTCGGATCAGTTACGGAGTTCGCCAGGAGATCTGAATAGAAAATCTGAACATGCGTCTCTCTGCCGTGAAGTCTGTTCCCCGACTCTTGACAAATGGTCAAAAGCAGCGGCGCATAAATGTGTCTCTCGAGGTACGAGAGAACGCTAACGAGGGCCCAACTCTTAGCTCCATGATCATAAGGGGTGACGAAACTTGTTTTTACGGTTATGATCCAGAAATAAAGCAACAATTATCGCAGAGGTGGAGCCAACAATCACCAAGAGCAAAAAGGCGCGGCATGACCGAAATTCAACAAAGAGCATGATCATTGTTTTGTTTTTTTTTTACGTGAATGGGACTGTTCACCGTGAATCTCGTCCTCCTAACACTACGGTCAACTCGGACGTTTACTGTGACGTTTTGTGGCGATTGAGAGAAAATGTGCGATGAAAAGGCCAGAACTTTGGCGCAGTCAAACTGGCTCCATCACGACGAGCCTGCTCACACGTCCCTGAAAACCACAGTTTGTGACTAACAACAACAGGGTTATCTTTCCCCATCCTCCCTACTCGCAAGACATAGCCCCTGTGATTTAGCTTTGTTTCCCAAATTGAAAATAAAACGGAAGGGAAGGCGTTTTGAAACAGTGTGTCACATCCAAAGGGAACCGCAAGCAGTACTCGACAGCATTACGGTAACTGACTTCCACGCTGTTTTGAAAACTTGGGGGAAAAGATGGGATCGCTGTATACGTTCCCAATGAGACTGTTTTGAAGGAGATGGCAGCCAAAATTGAGTAAGTTATGCCAGCATTTCTTTTTGACCTAGTCCGGGAACTTTCCGATACACCTCGCATACCACATATACACAGTTTTCCAAATGATATCAAGGCCCCCTCCCAGTCAACGGTTAACGACTGGTACATGTTAAGCTTATTATACCACTGTTCTTAGGGTACAGCGGTTTGTAAAAATGTCCATTTTCAACTGTTCCATCGGTATAGAAGAAAGTTCACTATTTGCTCCCGCTTCATTTGCACACGATTCTGTTTTGTCTCCATACACACTAACAGCAAGTCTAAATTTCTTTGCACTCCTAGACCATTTATTCATGTCCACCAACAATAAGTAATTAAATCGTTATTTCACAGCACTTTCAATACTGACACCGTGATCAGAAAAGCTAAATCACTCACTAAAAGGCCAAAACGACTTTCATGCATGTTCTAGTTAGTACTGCGACGAAGTGATAATGCATTCCTTAATTTGCTTTTACTCTACATATAACTGAGTCAATATTTCTTAATACAATTACCAATGGTCTCTACGCAACGTAATAATATCTGCTATACTTGGAGATTAGGTAATACTATGCCTGTCGTGTTTTCGAACAGTTATTTTCAGTTTGTCACAATCCTTACGTCAGCGTATCTAGCCCGCCACTATTTCTCCGTACACCACCACACCGCTTTCTTGCATTCATCTTGTCGCTTCCAGCAGAGGACACACTACTTGCTTGGCGCTGCACACGCCGTTCCTGAACACACGAACGCCGTACGTCGCCCCTAGCTAAGACACTCAGCTAAACTGTCACTTTCCGCAGACTGGCTCAAGTCACTTTACGACTGACGGTCATTCAGTTTATCTTAGTGTCGAGGCCCACCGAAACTCTCGACCAGATTTTAGTCCAGGTTTGGATAGTTACGATTTTAAGTCCTGTCTGTCGAGGCGACAGGTCAGTCGCCAGTCAATTACACTCTTTATTTCGTCCGTCCCTATCTAAAGTCTATGTCACAAGCTTTACATAATTTTACAAATATGGAAGAGACTGTGGACCTGTCGTCTGACAGATAACTGATGATGATGATATGACATTATTTACATTACACACAACGCCTCTGTCAGTCCTTGTTTCGAACTGCAGATGAAGCCTTGTCCTTAGTAGTTCACGCTAAAAGGACAGTTTAGTCACGTGAACAGTCGTAAGCTTGCTTGACTGCCGCCAAGTTTAAGACACTTGTATTTTTTGTGTCGGGCTTCGCCTTGTACAATATTACGAATATTTGCATTTTCATGATTGTGTATGGCTTCTGCTTGCTGCCTGCAAAATGTTGTTATATAATTATAAATGTATTATATAATCATAAATGTACGGTATTTTGAAAACCACGTGCAACTCGCGGACCGATGTGCGCCTAGGGAAATTACCAATGTTGCGGAAAACCCTGTTCTACAGGCGATGAAATTTTATTACACGGGTATCTGCAGCAAACTCCCAGGCGGGGCAAGCACGTCATTACAGACCTAATGAGTGTCTTGTGGAGGGTCAATTTAATGTTAACGCTTAATCGAGTATTTTGGAATGATCAATATACTCTAGTAAATTTCCTGAAGGCCTTGGCTTCATCATTCCTATGTGTAGTCGAAGATTACACCGAAATGACTGGCTCATCTAGCGGAATTCACACTTTTATCCATGCGCAGTCATTTTCGAAGCTCGCTGCAGGATATAGGCTAACCACGGTCTTCTTCTCCTAGAACCACCCAGAAGAGGCCAGCGGTGCTTCTAGAGGAGGACGCGCTCAAACACTCCCGCCTGACTCTGATCGCGCGACAAGATACACGTAGTTAAATAGAAAGCAGAACTCTTTCGTTGTTGCCACGAGTCGCATATTTCTTTGACTGAGGCAAACCAATAATAATTACAGGGGTGACTTCATATCTGCTAAAAACGTGGCGAGAATATTTTTAAGGCTGAGGGTGCCTTTCGGAGCTTTTC
Organism: Cryptotermes secundus; assembly: GCF_002891405.2. Taxonomy (NCBI): domain Eukaryota; kingdom Metazoa; phylum Arthropoda; class Insecta; order Blattodea; family Kalotermitidae; genus Cryptotermes; species Cryptotermes secundus. The sequence continues at coordinate 275,003 of NW_019744411.1, forward strand.
TATAAGAAACCGAATACCATCCTGCTTCTTCCCACTCCACCTCATTCACCGGACCTACGAGTATTGCATCTAATTCATCTTCTCTAGATTGTCAAACAGTCTTACACGCTGCTTTAACTATGTCAAACTTGATGTATGCTACTGTGGTGGAAAACATACAACGGAAAAAAAAAAAGATTTTTTCCGGTCTGACATATGGTCTACTTACATCCGACTTCATTATTAGTTCCTTAAACTTGAGAACACACTATTCCAGACGATGACAACTGGATACGTCATTTCTTATGAATGTTTTCAAGAACAAAAGTAACTGCACTACCGGCATTCGAGTGTCTTACATGGTAAATTATAGAATATACGACCTTCAATACAAGCAACGCAACAGTTATCCTCGTATAAAATTAAGCCACGATCGCTTCCGCCGACCATCATCCAAACATTCAACGCTACATAGTCAGTGCCTGAGAGCGCCATTAAATAAACTACCTGCTACTACAAGAGCTGCAACCACCACCACCCCCGCCGCCACCAGCAGCAGCAGCACAGTAGTAGTAGTAGTTGGAGGAGGTGGAGCAGTAGTAGCAGCAGTAGTGGTAGTAGTAGGAGTAGGCGCAGCAGCAGTAGTGCTAGTAGTAGTAGTAGTAGTAGTAGTAGTAGTAGTAGTAGTAGTAGTAGTAGTAGTAGTAGTAGTAGTATGAGGAGGAGGAGGTGGAGCAGTAAACGTCACATGTCATATATATCATAAAAATTTGGGGCCAACGCCAAGTTTAAACTGTTTACTGATAAACACTGACTGGAGAATTCGTGTTTATAATCTGTGTAACAAATTTCGCATGCCTAGGTTCAATGACTCTTTCGTCGCCACCAAACCAACAGCTAAACACAGATTTCATGCAATCGTCATTCCATTATTTTACATTCACTAAGCTCATAACTTGTCTTGCTTACATCTAGGCACGGACCGCGCAGAAAGCACCGCCTCCCATTACTGTTGTATCCACTTGTTGCCGTGGAATTGTCGCGTTGCTACATGATGACGGAGCAGCTACCTAGGAACGGCTGTTGTACAGTTACTTGTTCCATGGTCATTGCCTAGCAACGAATATACATGGCACAATATTTTTCGAAGACCTATTACCATATACAATTTCACAACACTACTGGAGACAGTGTCGCTTCAAATTCATTCACCACGTTTCCCCCATTATGCCTTTACCGATCGCAGAAATTAAGAAGTATAAGTTGGGGTGTCCTCAAATGGTATAATGCCCATACCAACTGCTCAACATATTCAAAGATAGATGTTGGGGCAAACAGGCAGCATGGCGATCGATTAGTCTAACCGTTAGACTAATCGACACTAACGTCTTTCATTAAGAGAATAAACTACATTAAAACAAGGAGCTTCGGGTAGAACGCTTAAAGCCCATTTTCCTATGACACGATTTCCAGTCAATCATACCTATCACAGTGTTGTATTTTAGCGTCCTGTTGCACTGATTTTCATCCATGATATTGTGACGCGTTGCGCTATGGATGATGCCCCTCCCACCCCGCCAGCCGTGACGTGCCGAGCGGAGCCGAAGTGAACCGAGTCCAAACATGCTGGTTGATAGGCAACGCGAGTAAACAGCTGTTACACGTTACAATATGTATTCTGACATGTTGCGCAATGGAGGACACCCCCACCGCGCCAGCGGTGTCGGCATCGAGCGTTGTCGCGGTTGCGGGACGGTCGGCGTCCCCCCACCACGCACTGTTACGTGGCACAGCTTCCCGCTGTGACGTGTCACCGCTTCCTACTGTGACGTGGCACGTAACGACGTCTGCAGCTATATAAGGGAACCACACAGCCGCCGCAGACAATTCTCAAGACAGCAGCCTACGAGTTGAGCTGGAATCTAACCAGCAGTGAGTTGGAAGTGAGTCACCAGTTGGAAGTTAGTGTGTGATCAACAGTCGGTGTGTGATCAGGATTGTGAAGTAGCCGAGTGCAGCGGAAGTCTAACAGTCGCCGAGAGCAGTGGGGACGGCAAGGACGAGAGAACGGACGCAGAGGAATATCCACTGTTCAATGGATCCTGACAAGTTAATCCATTTAGTTTTCCAGCGGAGGGGATTGTGGGACCGGCAACATCCATTGAAATACAGGGTATGTGCACAATGCGTACTATGGGAAGAAGTGGCTCGAGAAATGAACTCCACGAGTGAAAAAGTAAAGGGCAAGTGGAAAACAATTCGAAACAATTTCATAAGAATCATGACAAAAATGCGCATGAAAGGATGTGGTGTTAACGATCTGAAATTCGTCGACTACAAATCAAAGCGACGATTTTGTAACCTTTACTTCCTGAAGAGCCAGTACACACCCATAGCGAGTAACGGTCATGTTCCCGCAAAAGAAAAAATGACTTCAGGGGTTGTCCCAACAGACGCAAGTGAGGGGAACTTACTAAGTTCACAACATTGTTTTAAAGGGCCCTATCGTGGAAGGGAGCACATTACATTAAATAATAATAGAGCGGAAACTCATAATTTAAGGGATGACCAAAGCGACCCACGCGATCGAAAGCCACAAATTTCAGAACACAGTTTTCAAGGGCCCCGGCATGAAAAAGAGATTTCATCGCATCCGAATGCATCGGACATTAGGCCAAGAGAAAAGATTTTACAGGATGAGAAAACAGACCCACAAGACGGAAATTTACGAAGTTCGCAACATACTTCTACAGGACACTTTCATGAAAAAGAGCAGATTTCA
>NW_019744412.1:0-2592 GCF_002891405.2 Cryptotermes secundus
ATAAGGATAATCCAATTGCAAGCTTTGTTGCAATGTGTCTGAGTAAAATCTAAAGTATTTAAGGGTTGTACAACGGAAGTAAGGGACACTTCTCCTTAGCAGTGAATACAAGTGTTTGAACTAGAGACACGGTCCATCCTCCAGGGGGAGCCGCTACGCCTAGAGGGGTGACGACAGACGGCAGGCTGACCACAGATCTCCACAGTTGTGGGACACCATGTATCGCGCCGCAGTTATCATACTTTGTAAGTAGAGATCTGTCTGTTACAGCCTGGCCACATAACCCCAGTGTAAGGGTAGAAGTGATTGCATCGTCAAAACTAATTGCTTATTGTTACTTATCGTATATTATGTGTTTATTTTGATTAATAAATCTTACTTTCTTTTGGGTTAGATAAAAGAAAGGTGTTTCATTATGAGTAGGATAGGGGCACCATTCTAGGGAAATATCCTCGACAAGGTATCCTAGACCACACCCCTCCTGGCCTCATAACAATTTGGTGGCAGCGCCGTGATTTCGAACACACTCCTAGAGAGTAGGTGTCAGACTAAGTGCTAGGATTAAACTTAGATTATTTGAGTATATTATTAAAGGGTATAAATATTCAATACGTAGTAAAATACTATTGAAGGATTAATCAGTAACTAGAGGATCATTACTGAGGAGAATTAATGAGAGATTAACAGTGAGAGTTACTGACAATTAATGATAATTAAGGGGAATTAATGAATGATTAAATGAAAGGATATACGATAAAAGGGCAGAGATGATTTCATAAGTAGTAAAATACTATGGAAAATTATACTGATTTAAATGAATTTCAGAGAAATAACAATGTGGAGATAGGGGAAGATGATAATGCAGATTATTGTGTATTGTTTGGACTAATTGTTGTATTTGTGCTTCATCTTATTGTGATTTATTTGGGATTATATGTTTGTGCTTGCAAGTGTTGATATTTGTGAATATATGTATGGCTTTGTGTTGCTACCCCCGAAGTACGTTTGGAGATACCGGATTTACAGTTTTACTGGTACATGTATTAAATGTTTCACACCCTGTAGCATTAGAAGGGTCTAGCAAGTACGCTAGGGAATTAGTAGAAAGATTTATTAGGAAGTATACGAAAATTAGCCCTGTATTAGTTGGAGAGCATGCTTATAAATTTTCAAGACTAGCCATGGATTCGAGATTGGAGATAACATTTGTAGGTAAGCCCAGTGGATTTCAGGCACCCTCTTATAAGGTTTATAAATATGAATTATCAGAAGGTTTAAGTGTTATTTTTGAAGTAGAGGTTAGAATAGTTCGACGGTTTATTAGCCCAGGATACTTGTATGAGGAATTAAATATCGAAAGAACAGACTTTCTCCCGCAGTACTGGAGAGAAAGGGAAGACAGTGTTTGCTGTAGAGTAACAACCAATAACCAAAATTAAGTGAAGAACAATTATAATAGGGGGGAAACTCACCTGTTAATTAGGAAAGGGAGGCGCAAAGCACCTCCACCGGAATTGACTTCAACTCTACCCCCTCTAGGGTGAGTGGAGCCCAGCAGTCAGGGCAGCTGGCCGGGTTGAAAAAGGCCTCCGTCGAACGGGGACCAAATTGGAGGGAGAACGATCCCTCAGGTAAGGGATCAGGTGTTGTCGCGAGGTCGACAGGGACCTCCGCTGTGGGTGTAGTTTGGCACTGCGGGCATCTTGCCTTAAAGCACAGCCAGTATCTAGGAACATTTATATGAAGTTGTGTTAAGGAAATAACCAAAAGAAACTGGCGACTGTAGCAAAAGATATGTGGGTGGCCAATTTAGTAGAGCCGTGGAAGGGAGATCACAGCAGTGTCTCCGTGCATGAATTTTTTGAAGCAATAGACGAAGCAGCCGAGATGGGCCGGCTGAGTAGTAAGGATACAGTGCGGCTAGCCAGATTGAAATTAAGAGGGGTAGCAGAGTCTTTTTATTCCACCCAGCAAGGATTGAAGGGTGATGATGTAGAATATGCAGAGTTTAAAGCAACTTTTGTGCAGAGGTTTAAAGACAAGCAGGTAGATCAGTATCACTATAACAGATTGCAAAATGCTTCTCAAGAGAAAGATTAGAGTCCCGCGATGTGTTTAGACCGTCTCCGTAAACTGTGTCAGAAGACGGTCAAGCAGGTTGAAAATCCAGTAGAACAAGCCATACTAAATAGAGAAGCAGAGAAGAGATTATTAGCCGCTTTCATCAGTGGACTAAGGGGGGTTCCAGGAAAACATGTTAGAATACAGATGCCGGACACGTTAGAAAGGGCTTTGAATATGGCGGTAGTGGCCACAAATGTAGAGACCAATGAACGGAATAATAATCAAAATGATAGAGCTTCCAGACAAAATGTATTCGCGGTAAGAGGCGACCGTGAAAAGTTACAGGGACCCAGTGTTTGGAACCCTCAGCGTAAAACCCAAGAGGGCAGTTACCGGGCTGGCCGTGGATTCACCTCCACGGGTCAGTATTCCCAAGGTAAAGGAGCATATAGAGGGACTCGCTCCTGCCGGACTGAGAGTCGGACTTCTGTAAGGGATGGCACGGCACCAGGAATGGGAGTCGGACCT